>NC_073624.1:143538495-143841526 GCF_029407905.1 Bubalus kerabau | reverse complement strand
AACTCTTGGACGCTGTGACTGGTTAAAGATGGGTTCCCAAGCTGTGGGCAAATATGAGCCACCTGGAACTATTTTCCTACCACTATCAAAAGTTAATCGTATCATTAGGGTATATATTCATTTCCTGCGGCTGCCATAACATGCATGCTAAGTCACTTCAGTTGTGTTTGACTCATTGCCACCCTATGAACCATAGCCCTCCAGGCTTCTCTGTTCATGGGATTCTCCAGGCTGGGGTAATGGAGTGAGTTGCCATGTCCTTTTCCAGGGGATCTTCCTGATTCAGGGATGGAACCTGCATCTCTTATGTCTCCTGCATTGGCAGACAAGTTCTTTACTCCTAACACCACCTGGGAAGCCCAGAGCTGCCATAACAAAGTACCACACACTTAGTGGTTTAAAACTACAGAAATGTATTCTCTCACAGCTCTGGAGGCTGAGAAGTTGTCAGGGCTGCGCACGCTCTAAAGACTCTAGGAACGAATCCTTCCTTACTCCTTCCTAGCTTCCTGTGGCTTCCAGAAATCCTTGGCATCCTTTGTCTTGTAGCTACATCTTTCTAATCTCAGTGCCTGTCTTCGTACGGCCTCCTCGCGATGGCTCTGTGTTTCCTTTCCTCATCTATAAGGATACTGGTCATTGTACTTAAGCCTACTATAATCTAGTATGACTTCATCTTAGCTAATTATGTATGCAAAGACCCCATTTCCAGATAAGTCACATTTTGAAGTTCCAAGTGGCTATAAATTATTTGATTACACCATTCAACCTAGTTCATGTTACTACCTACGTACGAACCTGACCAAGAAGAGAGACAGAGCTTTTATAACAAAATTATTTGGGGATCTGAATCCAGTCAGTCAGTTGTATCAGCCAACGCAGTGCCTTTATTCCTCAAATGAGTTTGAGTTTGGCTTTCATCACATATACCTTTATGCCTGTAGTATAATTTCTAATCAGTTATAAAATTTTGCCAGGGCAGAGTATGTTTGTATGGGGGCAGGGAATATTTGACTCTTGTCCTTTTTGGTTCTTTAGGCTGGTCAAATAATGAAAATTACCTAAGGCAGATTAACAGGAGGAAATCAAATTTGTTATCTATAACAAGGAATACAGTCATAAAGGATTCTGAAAATAAGGAAAAATGAGGTATTTATGTCATTCTGGACTTGAAAAAAAGTGGTAGGGGTCTGGGACTTCAAAAGGAAGTAAGGTAATTCACAAGGAGATTAAAAAAAAGTTGATATTTGGTAAACAAATGTTTGTTGGACCATCTTGAGACAATTCTACACAGAGAGGACTTTGATCAAAGAGACCTTGCTAGTTTCCTCCACCTCCAACACCTAGTTCATATTTTACCATATTTATCTATGATGATAGCTTCTCCCTGGAACATGCCTTCTATAAGAAATACTTTTAGGCAATCCAAAGGAAGTTCAAAGTGCCTTGCTGAGCCTTTGGGGCCTTGTTTATTGTCAGCTTGAAGTAATCTGCTTGCCAGAATGGTTTATCTTGGGGAGGCCTGTCCTGAAGCCCATCATTTGGAATGCAATATTTTTTGTTACTGCTGTGACCACAGATTGTGCCTCGGTGAGGCATGTAAAAGGCCAGAGATAGTGGAAAGAAGGCAAAAATCAATGGACTGGAACAGTTAGGGCAGGGCCTCATGACGGTCCTTATGTATAGTGGTGCTCCATGACCAGAATAATAATGCTCCTAGAAAAGGGAACCCTCTTACACTGTTGGTGGGAATGCAAACTAGTACAGCCACTATGGAGAACAGTGTGGAGATTCCTTAAAAAACGAAATAGGACTGCCATATGACCCAGCAATCCCACTGCTGGGCATACACACTGAGGAAACCAGAATTGAAAGAGACACATGTACCCCAATGTTCATCGCAGCACTGTTTATAATAGCCAGGACATGGAAGCAACCTAGATGTCCATCAGCAGATGAATGGATAAGAAAGCTGTGGTACATATACACAATGGAGTATTACTCAGCCATTAAAAATAATACATTTGAATCAATACTAATGAGGTGGATGAAACGAGTCTATTATACAGAGTGAAGTAAGCCAGAAAGAAAAACACCAATACAGTATACTAACACATATATGGAGAAGGCAATGGCAACCCACTCTAGTACTCTTGCCTGGCAAATCCCATGGACGGAGGAGCCTGGAGGGTTGCAGTCCATGGGGTCGCTAGGAGTCGGACACGACTGATCGACTTCACTTTTACTTTTCACTTTCATGCATTGGAGAAGGCAATGGCAACCCCAGTGTTCTTGCCTGGAGAATCCCAGGGATGGGGGAGCCTGGTGGGCTGCCATCTCTGGGGTCGCACAGAGTCGGACACAATTGAAGCGACTTAGCAGCAGCAATGCATATATACGGAGAAGGCAATGGCACCCCACTCCAGCACTCTTGCCTGGAAAATCCCATGGACGGAGGAGCCTGGTGGGCTGCAGTCCAAGGGGTTGCTGAGAGTCGGACATGACCAAGTAACTTCCTACTTTCACTTTCCACTTTCATGCATTGGAGAAGGAAATGGCAACCCACTCCAGTGATCTTGCCTGGAGAATCCCAGGGACGGGAGAGCCTGGTGGGCTGCCGTCTATGGGGTTGCACAGAGTCGGACATGACTGAAGCGACTTAGCAGCAACGCATATGTATGGAATTTAGAAAGATGATAACAATAACCCTGTATGCGAGACAGCAAAAGAGACACAGATGTATAGAAGAGTCTTTTGGACTCTGTGCGAGAGGGAGAGGGTGGGATGATTTGGGAGAATAGCATTGAAACATATATAATTTCAAATATGAAATGAATCACCAGTCCAGGTTCGACGCATGATACAGGATGCTTGGGGCTGGTGCACTGGGATGACCCAGAGAGATGGTATGGAGAGGGAGGTGGGAGGGGGGTTCAGGATGGGGAATACGTGTACACCCGTGGTGGATTCATGTTGATGTATGGCAAAACCAATACAATATTGTAAAGTAATTAGCCTCCAATTAAAATAAATACATTTATATTAAAAAAATAATGCTCCTATTCACTGGGGCCTAGTATTTAATACATTATTAAACCTCCACAAGTGATTCTAATGTGTAGGCATGGCTTAGAGCATGAAAAACTGGAAAAAAAATATAAATTTTCATGCTGACAATTCTTAACTTTGTCCCATTAACATGATGTTATCAAAGGAGATGCCATGAAAGAGTAATGACTGTGTTCCAGTGATGATGTGAAGTATATTATATACATTATCTTATTTAATTCTCATGGCGGTAAGATGATTTATTATCCCCACTTTATCGACGGGGCTAATGAAGCTCAGAATCAGAAAAGTTAAATAGCTGGAAGTCACATAGCTAAAAAGAGACAGAGCTGAGATGTGAACATATGCCTTTTTGACAACAAGGCCTTTGGTCATAATTATTCTGCTACAGGTATATTAAGAGGATAAAACTTGTATTTTGAAAGGTGAATGTGCTGGTGATATGCAAGATGAATTAAAGGTAGATGACATTTGGCAACAAGACTAGTGAATTGGTATGTTCGTCATTATGCTTTGATTCACCAAGCAATTAATCAAATCACTGAACTGTTGATTTGATCTGTGGCTCAGCAATCAGTCAAGGAAAGGAAAAAAAGATGTAATATTGTTGAATAAGATATGCTTATGGCTTCTATGTATGAATATCCTGCAGGACGTTTTGGGTCCCCTGCTAAGTAATCTAACTCATGTGTAAAATTGTAGCATGTAGGTCATTTATGTATAATGTGTGTGTGTGTGTGTATGTATGTGTGTGTGTATATAGATATATCTATATACATATAGTGTGTGTGTGTGTGTGTGTGTGTGTGTGTGTATGCCTGCAATGCAGGAAATGCAGGAGACCTGGGTTCAATCCCTGGGTTGGAAGATCCCCTGGAGGAGAGCATGGCAACCCACTCTAGTATTTTTGCCTGGAGAATCCCATGGACAGAGGAGCCTGGCAGACCACAATCTATAGGTTGCAAAAAGTCAAACACAACTTAAGTGACTTAGCGCATGTACACACACATACACACACACACACACACACACATATCATGATAGAAAACAATCATTGTAGCAAAGAATCTCAAAAAGTATATTATTATATTTGATACTACTTCTAAAGTTTATTTACACAAGTATTTTTTCATACTATGGTTTTAATAGAGTTCATTTGTAACTTGCAAGTGTATTTGAGTTTCTTGCATATTTATTTTTTCTTTTCATCACTAATCTATACTTGGTTGAGCTAAGTAAGACCTTTAACGCCCAAATGATGATTATTTATTGTTGTATGTTGTGGCTATATACTTGGATTAGTTTTTAGGTGAAGTAAAACCCTGATTCAGTGGAGGTATAAAGACAAGCAACTTTTTATAACTCATTCTTTTTCTGAGTATATATGTTATATTCTTGGCTAATGCTGTTAGTTTTGGTAATAGAATTAATTAAAAGCTTTTTTGCATATTTTACATATATTTAATGAAATATTTAAAATGTTTTATTGAAAATGTGTATTTATGTGAAAAACTGAATTATATTTACAGCCTCTTGCCTAAAGTTTGGTGGTATTAACATGCAAGATTTTAGAAAGTAAAAACAAGCAGAACATGAACATTTAAAAAATCACATAATGTTTAAACACAGAGGGCAAATGGCCCAAGAGAAAACACCATTTCTTAAACTACATTTCTTTTTCTCTTTTTCTATAGCCAGCCAGTCCTTGCCCTTCCCTGAGATTATACATAAAGCATTTTTATTAGAGACAGTGATATTCAGTCAACATAATGATGCCATCAGTTTGGCCAGAAACCAAAATCAATGCTCTCACTGTTTGTCCCGCATCTGTGCTGCTGAAGACAGGGCTTTCTGTTGACTCCATAAATTAAAGATCAAGTAGCACAGGAGGAAGGCTAGAGAAACTGATTCCCAGAGAAGCAACAGTAGTGTTTTTTTTTTCCCCCCCCTTCTGTTGTAGTAGTGAAAGCTTTCTGAAGAATCATCACTCATTTCCTTTGCACTGCTAGATGCTCAGGTCCACTCAAGCAGCTGCTCCAATGACTGAGTGTGGTTTCTACTAATGAATAAATGCTCAGTCCATGCTAAATACCTCTTCCACTACACCTTGTTATCTTTTAGAGAGTATTATCCAGAGTCAATACTACTTCTTTTTCAACTTACCTTCTTCCGTAACAATGTTCTTAGTAAATGTGATCCATGCTGAACATCACAAGGCATCACAATTTTATGAACATGTGTTGATTGCCTGTTGAATGACAGGGACTTATTTTGTGTCATTCAATTTAATCTTTGTCATAATCATAGGTATTAATTACATATTATTTTTGAGTTGGCATACTTAAAGCTCAGAGAGTTAAGTCACTTGGCCAAGATAACTTAGTTAATAAGCAAAGAAAAGTGTAAGTGTTAGTTGCTAAGTTATGTCCAACTCTGCAACCCCATGGACTGTAGTCCACCAGGCTGCTCCATGGGAGTCTCCAGGCAAGAATACTGGAGTGGGTTGCTGTTTCCTCCTCCAGGGGATCTTCACTACTCAGGGATCGAACATGGATTTCCTGCATTGCAGGGGGATTCTTTACCATCTTCTGCTGCTGCTTCTGCTGCTAAGTCGCTTCAGTCATGTCCGACTCTGTGCGACACCATAGACGGAAGCCCACCAGGACACCAAGAAAGCACAATAAGTAGAGAAGTCGGAGTCAAATCAAGATCTTTTTGGCTCTAAACCTGTGGTTTTGTTATTGCACTGTAATGCATCCGATATACTGATGGTGTCCGTTTGTTTACTGTATTGATACAAATAATGTTTATACTCTTCAGTGTGGAATTAGTGAACAAGGGAACACATGCTTCATCATGGACAAAATTGCTTGAGTGTAGCAATCCTTCGCTTTGTTTCTATAGCTTTAGAGCCACCATGAAGCTGAAGGACAGTTTAACTCTTTGAGACATTGGTAGCCATCCCCCCACTTTTTTTCTTCAGTTTGGAAATCTGAGAATAAACCCATTAAACTTGGGATTCCTTGTCAGAAGAAACTGAGTTTTATTGTTGTTTTCAGGGTCTAATGTAGTGACAGAAATGTGGAAGGCGTTTAATCAATATTTGCAAGTGAATGGGACTTTCCTGGTAACTCAGTGGTAAAGAACCTGCCCGCCAATGAGACGACACTTAGGGGTCGATCCCTAAGTTGGGAAGATCCCCAGGAGAAGGAAGTGACAACCCCTCAAGTATTCTTGTCTGGGAAATCCCGTGGTTGGAGGAGCCTGGCCGGCTATAGTCCATAAGGTTGGAAAAGAGTCAGGCCTGACTTAGTAACTAAACAGCAACAACAAGTGAATAAATGAATCACCTGGGGTTATGGAGCCTCTTGTCTTAAGTGCACCCACACTGGTTCACTTTGACTGTGATGGCCTGGCCTCATGTGCAGGTGGACAGGAAAGATGCTATTGCATGAGAATTACCATAAGTTATGTTGCATCTCATGAACCAATTCAGGTGACTCAGTAGTGGCTTCACAGAGTGTTGCCTAAAAGAATCTGGTTCTACACCACATTTTAGAGAAATATTGCAGTGATGGATGACTAAGCTCTGTTATGATTAATTGCTAGTTTATCATATCTGTTTATCATGCTAGTTTATCATATCTGCTTTATATTTGTGGACAGTATAAAACAATGGATAAAATGGATATTTTGAAAAAACTCTGTAGATGCATCTCTGGTAATTTTGAAGCATGTGAAACACTATGATACATTTTATTATCTTGAACAAAGAAATTAATAATGCCAGAAGAATACATTCATTATCAATCTTTCTACCTGATGGCAAAACAGAGTCCAAAACAGTCTGCTTATTGTTCTGGCTCCTTTTAGTCCTTTAATTACATTGAATATGCTTCTAGACCTTTCCCAGTCCCTGAGTGATTATGGCTGTTGAGTAATATGCATCATTAGTATGCTATGTTTAGCTCACTTGATATGCTTACTTAAGAAATCCAGAGATGAGCAGCTCCATAAGCAGACTGGCTTTAATTATCAAAAAGAAAGGTACAGCCATCATCTTGTATATTAATAGATATAAAAGAAAAGAGAAAGAAAGATATTTTTTCCTTGTGACTTATAGCTCAATAAAAATGGAAGAAAAAAAACTGCAATAAATAATCTTGTAAAAAAAAAAAGGTACAGTAGTGCCAATGTGTTCCTGTTGGCACCAACATGGATATATTAAAAAATTTTAATTTGCCTCCTTAATTTTGGACCTTTTATTCAGTTCAATATTTGGCAATGACCCTGTATTTACATGTATTCTCCTTGGGGCAAATCTTAAATTCATCGTCATAGTACATCTGTGTCTCAGCCTTCCCTTTTCCCTTGGTATTTTCCTTCTATTGCACAATAAATCCAATCTGAGTTCTGTCCATCCTTGGATACCACCTGCCTTCAAAATGCTGGTCCTCTGTGCTACAGTGTAGAAGTATAAAATGTAGCAAAGAAAAACACTGCTCTCTGGAATCTTTTTTACAAAGTATTGATACCAATGCCATTTGTTCATATTTTAGTTTCACACTGTTTACAAAAGACAGAAAAAGGATCCCTCTCATCTGCTGATTTCTCTAAACAGAGGACAAAAAAATGAAGTACATAAACTAAATAAAAATGAAAATTGCTAAGACTTGAAAGAACCATCAGAATCAAATAAATTTCTCTTACAGTGAATGACTATAGGACTAAAACTAAAACATTAAAATCACCTAGACACAGAATATTTTCATTAATTACCATTATGTTTAAGTCCTTCATTCTTGCATGTATTTTCAAGCAGGTTTATTGTGGCATGATGTTGATATCTATTTGCAAACATACTCAGTAGAGGGGAAAGCTAGAGAAAGCAGGGAAGGGGAGGGAATTGTTTTTGCAACATGCTTTATAAATGGCTACCTACGTACTTTTTCCATCAATATTCACATTTATTGTATAGTGTGACTCTGAGAATAGCTTGCAATATGGAAGAAAGACTCCATTTATTACAGTCATACAGAGCATCTAGATGTGGCTAAATTACCCTAAGGTAATTTCAGCACCTTCTCCTCAAACACTTTAGCCAGGAAAATATTAATCAAAGTACTTAGAAGGAAAGGCACCATATAAATTGAGGATTTTTTTTTTATAAAAGAGAAATAGTTTCTTTTTAAAATGTGGAGGTGTTGTTTTGTTCTTCAGGCAAATGTTAATAAGCTGTTTTATATTTTATGTGATGAAACTTGGCATCTCTTTGTGGTATTTAAAATTCATGGAAATTTTAGAAATGCTTAATTATAGGATGCTGAGTATAGTGCCTGCTCTGTAAGTAGAACATTGTTTATTGCAGACATACAAAATATATGTCAATTAAAAGAATTTTCAAGCTAGAAAATAAACCTCAACTCTCATTCTGGCAGGTGAGAGAGTTTGTGTTTTAACATTTTTTCCCAGAGTTATTTTTAGCCATTTCTAAAGAATTCAGTTCTGGGAGTTGAACAAGAAGTAAAATATTCCTCCTTTAAAAAATAATAACAGTTTTAATCAAAGACAAAATAAGAGCACTGCCCCCACCCCCACCTTCCAAAAAAAACAAGCTGGAGGAAGTATATATGAGTGGTTATGGTAGAGCAGTTTTATTCTAAAAGGAAAAAGTAAAATATTTTTAGATACTTCTTTTCCCTAGAATTAACACAGCTTTTCAGTGATCTCACAAGGACCCTACTGTGAGAAGAGCTGGGCAGAGGGAAGAGGAAGGGCCCTGCTGATTTAACAAGGCTGTCTCTTAGACTGAGCAGTGGGGCTAATTGACAAAGAGGTAGTTCTCATCTCCACATACACCTCTTTGGAAAGGTCACTTGAGTACCAGAAGCAAGTAAAGAGGTGGCTGCTGCCTAGTCAGTGGAAAAGAGGTTTCTACATTTCTTGGAGAGAATTTTAGAAGAGCTGCTCTTCCTGACCTGCTCCTTTGTAAGCCAAAGAGGAAGTCATTTATTGATCCTTGATTCACAGACCCAGCTCACTTACAGCAGCCTCCTTTGGCCTATGCAGGGAATTCTAGCTCTTCTAGTAAAACTCCACAGCCACCTCCCCATTGATTTAATTACTGCAACGTGGGTGGGAAACCTCCCAAGACTCTTAGGGGTTCCTTC
The DNA here is from genome assembly GCF_029407905.1 of Bubalus kerabau. Classification (NCBI taxonomy): domain Eukaryota; kingdom Metazoa; phylum Chordata; class Mammalia; order Artiodactyla; family Bovidae; genus Bubalus; species Bubalus kerabau. Next base: position 143,832,287 of record NC_073624.1, on the reverse strand, counting down.
ATTCATTTATTATGCATGCTCTTCAGTTTCTGTAGGCTTTTGTCATTCTGTAAGTCTTTGTCGAGGCTCTGCTATGGTTCTGGGTCCAAAGTGGTGAATACTGTCCCCTTCAGGAGTTGGCATTCTTCAATATCATTTTTTTGTTTGTTTGTTTCTGGGATCCCTTTTTTATTTCTTTCCTCTGTGCTGCCAGTTCATCCAAGTCAATCACACTCTCATAAAACTCTCTTCCTGCTTTTTTCAGCCCTTCCCTGATCCCAAGTTTCTTGCTCTTCCCTCACCTGTTATTTTTCTTTGGGATTTACTATAATTTATAAACCCATACTGCTAACCCTTATGGCAGAAAGTGAAGAGGAACTAAAAAGCCTCTTGATGAAAGTGAAAAAGGAGAGTGAAAAAGTTGGCTTAAAGCTCAACATTCAGAAAACTAAGATCATGGCATCTGGTCCCATCATTTCATGGCAAATAGATGGGGAAACAGTGGAAACAGTTTCCGACTTTATTTTGGGGGGCTCCAAAATCACTGCAGATGGTGATTGCAGCCATGAAATTAAAAGACACTTACTCCTTGGAAGGAAAGTTATGACCAACCTAGATAGCATATTGAAAAGCAGAAACATTACTTTGGCAACAAAAGTCCATCTAGTCAAGGCTATGGTTTTTCCAGTGGTCATGTATGGATGTGAGTTGGACTGTGAAGAAGGCTGAGCGCTGAAGAATTGATGCTTTTGAACTGTGGTTTTGGAGAAGACTCCTGAGAGTCCCATGGACTGCAAGGAGATCCAACCAGTCCATCCTAAAGGAGATCAGTCCTGGGTGTTCACTGGAAGGACTAATGCTGAATCTGAAACTCCAGTACTTTGGCCACCTCATGTGAAGAGTTGACTCATTGGAAAAGACCCTGATGCTGGGAGGGATTGGGGGAAGGAGGAGAAGGGGATGGCAGAGGATGAGATGGCTGGATGGCATCACAGACTCGATGGACATGAATTTGGGTAGACTCTGGGAGTTGGTGATGGACAGGTAGGCCTGGCATGCTGCGATTCATGGGGTCGCAAAGAGTCGGACACGACTGAGCGACTGAACTGAACTGAACTGCTATGATAGTGTTCCTGATGATCCCTCAAGTCTAGTGCCCTGCTAACTGCAGTTCAAGTTTCTGGAGGCTCAGACTCTTGTTTGCATTTCAGTGAGGTAACAGAGTGTCTCAGAGAAGGCAATGGCACCCCACTCCAGTACTCTTGCCTGGAAAATCCCATGGATGGAGGAGCCTGGTGGACTGCAGTCCATGGTGTCGCAAAGAGTCAGACACGACTGAGCAACTTCACTTTCACTTTTCAGTTTCATGCATTGAAGAAGGAAATGGCAACCCACTGCAGTGTTCTTGCCTGGAGAATCCCAGGGGCAGGGGAGCCTGGTGGATTGCTATCTATGGGGTCGCACAGAGTCGGACATGACTGAAGCAACTTAGCAGCAGCAGCAGCAGCAGCAACAGAGTGTCTGATGGACTTGAATGCCATTAGAGTATTTTACTCCTTCCTGAAACTTCCTTTGCATGATCTTGGTCATCTTTTATTCCCTGCCTTCTCCGAACCGCAGCTATTTTAAGCTTAAACTTTTCTTCATTTTCCTTAATATTTTTCCCTCACTCTCTGCAGCCAATCTCTTCTGCTTCACTGAAAAACAGAGGCTACAAAACAAGAGGAAAACTTCCTTTTTTTTAACTCCAACAAACTTACCTTCATCCTCGTTTTAAATCTTTGTTTCAACCTCCGAGGAAAGTATGTCAGTACCTCTGTTATTATTGGTTGTTGTTCTTCAGATGCTAAGTTGTGTCTGACTGCGACCCCATGGACTGCAGCACACCAGGCTTCCCTGTCCTCCACTATCTCCCAGAGTTTGCTCAAACTCATGTCCATGGGTCAGTGATGCTCTCTAACCATCTTATCCTCCGTCCTCTTATCCTTTTGTCTTCAGTCTTTCCCAGCATCAGGGTCACTATATCTGCTGAAGACAATATCTACTCTCTGAGATCTTGGTCCCATCCTTTTGGGGTTCCTTGAGGAAATTTCTCTATCAGTTTTCTCATTGTTTTCCTGGGTCATCAGCCTCATTACACATAAAGATATTAAGACTGTATCTTCAGTCTTAAAATGTAATCAAATCTTATCAATCCCCTATTCTTAATACCATCTTCTAAAACGGTGCTATCTTCTGGGGATGTTTGCTTCTCTTCCTCATCTCCTGTCATACCTACTTTCTGTCACAAATTAACGTTTATCTGCACACTCCATGGACTCCATTGTAATCTACACAACAGGCTCTCCACACATTCCATGGACACTGTTCTCACCAAGGTCAGCTTCTGGTTGCTAAATCTATAAAAGTTTTCCCAGCCTTTCTTTATAGTGATTAACCCTGTTAACAATTCCTTCCTTTCTTTCTTAACAATTCTTTTCCTGAGTCTACTATTTTGCTCACCTGTTGATAACCCTTGTTTTCTCTTTTTCACTCTTACCTTTGTGGCCTTTTTAAAAATTTCATTCTTCTTTGAATGTTTGTCTTCTTTACTTCAATGCCTTTTTTTTTCTACCCCCATTGATACTGTTTTAACTTCTCCTATACTACATTCTCTCTTTTCATTTCAGATAACAGTGTTTGATACTAATTAGAATGTTCTAATCTCAAATATGCTCATTTTGGAGTCATAGTCCATTTCTCCCGTGACACTGCACTTGCATATCTTACAAGTATTTAACTGAGCATTTTGTCCAAAACAAAACTCATTTTTCTTTTCAACCGACAGAGATGTTCTTTCCTGTTTCATTTAGTGGCATTACCTTCTTACCTGAGTCTTTGTTGCCTCACATTTTCTTTTACATCCTGCATCCAATTGATCAATGAATTCTGAAGATTCATCTTCTTAATAGTACTAGAATTTGCCTTTTCTTTTCCATCCCCTGTGGCATTATTTATGTATTCATTAGAGATTACCTAATTACCCCAACACCTTTTGTTGTCAGTGGTTCAAAATCTTGTCTACACGCTGTAAACATTTAGGGAAGTTTAAACATCTCTGATGCCCTGACAGCACCTTAGACCATTACATCATTATCTGTGGGTTGAATTTCAAGCATTTTAGTGTGAAGCAAAGGTGGAGAATCACTATTCTAAGTAGCCCCTGTGCACCTAGACTCTTGTGGCTCAAATGCTGGTAGTGTTTTCAGGATATTCCCTCTGTATACCTGATCATCTTATCCCCTTTCTTAAGACTAATGGCTCCCTACTGCATTCAGGTAAAAACAAAATTCCTTGGTATACTGTTAGTGCTCTTTGTATCTCATTAAATCACTTAATAATTTTAAAAGATATTACTTATACATAATAAACCCTTCAAAAAGTACAAAATAATCAACCTTAAGGGGAAAAAAAAAAAAAAAAACACTAAAAAAACTTCCCTCCACTAATTTCTTAAGCCCAGATTTTTAACCCACCTCCACAGGATTCTTCAGTATCACTGTCAGTATCTTTCACATATATTCATTGTATGTTTTCTTTTCCTTTTTTTAAAATAAAATTGATAGAACACTACAACACTGTCTTGATTCATGTTAGCTTCACTTTATTTGAGAAATATATTCATCTCATTATATATAGAAAGTTGAATCATGTTTTAGAAGATAATGGTATAGAGTTTCCATTATATGCATTTAGTGAAAACCTGATTAAAGTTCTTTCCAGCTTTTTCTTATTTCAAATATGGTAGCAACAAACAGCCTTACACATGTCATTTTGTACACTTGCCAAAAATATGTGTGCATTAAAATTGGGGGGATGTTCTTTTTTATTAAGATACAGTTGATACATAAGATCATATTTGTTTTAGGTATACCACATAATTCAATATTTGTATGCACCATGAAATGATCACCATAGTAACTGTAGTTACCATTAATAACTCTACAGTTAAAATTTTCTGTGTTTGTGATAACTTTATTTAAGATTTACTCTTGGCCACATTCAAATATGCACTGCAATATGGTTGACTATGAGCTTCCCCAGTGACTCAGTGGTAAAGAATCTGCCTGCCATGAAGGAGACACAGGATAGGCAGGTTTGACCCCTGGGTCGGGAAGATCCCCTGGAAGAGGGCATGGCTACACACTCCAGTATTCTTGCCTGGAGAATCCATGGACAGAGGAACCTGATGGGCTGCAACGCATAGAGTTGCAAAGAGTCAGACACAACTGAAGGGACTGAGCATGCACACGCACACACATTATAGTTTGTAACGTAGTTTGAAGATAGGAAACATGATGCCTCTAGCTTTGTGCGTATTTCTCAAGATAACTTTTGGCCATTGTTCCTGATACTTCATTATTACTTTATTGAAACACAACAGATTTCTGTATATGGAATATGTATCCTGAAACTTTACTGGATTTATTTATTTGTTCTAACAGCTTTTTGGTATATTCTTTAGGGTTTTTGTGTGTTATATAGAGTTATCTGAAAATATTGCTAGCTTTTCTTTTCCCCTTCTGATTCAGATGGATTTTATATCTTTTTCTTACCTAATTGCTGTTGCTAGGACCTCTAGTACTATGTCAAATAGAAGTGGTAAAAGTAGACATCCTTGTCTTATTCTTAATCTTAGAGGAAAAGCTTTGAGCTTTTTATTATCTAGTATAATGTTAGTTGTGGGCTTTGTTATGTTAAGGTACATTCCCCATACCCACTTACTGAGTTTTTTTTTTTTTTTTTTTCATATTATGCCTGGACATTGAATTTTGTCAAATGCTCTTTAGCATCTATTGTAATCATCATATGATTTTTGTCCATTTTTTTAATGCAGTGTATCACTTTAATTGATTTGCAGATGTTGAACTCTCCTTGTATCCCTGCAATAAATTTCACTATATCATGGTGCATGATCCTTTCATGATCACTGAATTTGGTTTGCTAATATAATTTGAGGATTTTTGCATCTATGTTCATTAGGGATATTGGCTTGTAACTGTGTGTATGTGTGTGTGTGCATGTGCGAGGTCATTGTTTGATTTTGGTATTAGAGTATGCTGACCTGTGAGTTTTGTACTTTCATATATTTTCTTGTTACTAATTTGTGCCCTTTCTTTCTAGCTTAACGATTTTCCTTTAATGTTTCTTGTAAGCCAGATTTAGTGGTAATGAACTCCTTTAGCTTTTGCTTTGTCTGCAAAACTATTCATCTCTCCTGGTGACTCAAACAGTAAAGCATCTGTCTACAGTGTGAGAGACCTGAGTTCGATCCCTGGGTTGGGAAGATTTCCTGGAGAAGGAACTGGCAACTCACTCCAGTACTCTTGCCTTGAAAATCCCATGGACGGAGGAGCTTGGTGCAGGCTACTATCCATGGGGTCACAAAGAGTCGGGCATGACTGAGTGACTTCACTTTCTTTCACTTTCAAATATGAATGATAACCTTGCTGGGCAGAGTATTCTTGGCTGGACATTTTCTACCTTTTATCCCTTTAAATGTATTGTGCCTCTCCATTCTGGCCTGTAAAGTTTTACTGAAAAATCTGCCCATAGTCTTGTGGGGCTTCCCTTGTATATAACATGTTGTTTTTCTCTTGCTGCTTTTAAATTTCTCTCTTTAACTTTTGACATTGTAATTAAAATGTGTCTTGGCATGGATTTTTTTAGGTCCATCAGAATCGGAATTCTCTGGACTTCCTGTATCTAGATTCCTGTTTTCTTCTCCATGTTAAGATTTTTCAGCCATTAGTTTTTTGAATAAGTTTCTTCCTCTTTCTCTCTCTCTTTTCTTCTAGGACCCATATTACATGAATGTTAGCTCTTTGAATGTTTCCCATATGTCCCTTAACTCATTATCAACCAGAGAATTTTCTCAGAAACCAATGTCTGTGGCTGGTGGTTTTATTTTGGCCAGTCAAAAATTAATTCTGTTATTTCCCTAACTTTTTTGCAGGCTGTTATGTTCAACAGTTACACCTGACACACCTATGGAGTCTCCTAATTTTCATGAAATGTTTTTTGAGTCCAGAAGCAAAGGGGCATTTTTCAGCACCATAAGTTTCATTTTCACTTTCTATACCAGAATCAATCACTAAGGGGTTTTTTGTCTTTTGTTGGTCTAATATGTATATCATCTAAATCAATACTATATCCTAAAGTACTATCGTCTTCTGAGGCCCTAGTATATTTGTCACTCAGACAATCAAAGAAAGTATTTTTCTAAAATTTAGTGAAAAATTCTTTTCATTCAAAAATTTAGTGTGTCATTTCTGAAAATTGTAGTTTTATTATATTCATAAGGTTGGATAAAAACCTAACAGAGCAAAAGGTGAATGATAATGACAATCATAAGTTGTATAATGAACCCTAGATCAATTTTAAGCTCTAACAACTTTGATAATGTTAATTGTATCATTCTCTGGTCAGTAATGTTAGGGTAACAAAAGATATTAATGTGTCTATGATCAAGAATGTGTTAGCTATCTTCACTTCCTTTTAATTCTTTTTTCTTTCTGCCTCTCTGGCTTGGTGCTCCTCTCCCTTGTCTTTGAGTTCACTGATTTGTTCTCTGTGTTGTCTTTGAGTTCTCAACTTGTTCTCATGTTTCACCTATCTGATATTGAAGCTCTCTTGCATTTTTCAGTGCATTTATTATAGCTTCAGTTCTGTGACTGCTGTTTGGTACTTTCTTATATTTTCTATTCTTGAAGTTCTCACCATATTCATTCAGTCTCCCAGGTTTGGTGAGTATCTTTATGACCATTAGTTTGAACTCTTTATCAGGTTAATTGCTTATCTCCAATTCTGTAAGGTTTTTTCCAGAAGTTTTATCTAGTCCTTTCATTGGGATATATACTTCTGTTGCTTTATTTTGCTTGACTTTTTGTTCTTTGTATTATGTGAAACAGCCCCCTCTCCCAGTTTTGAAGGAAATTAACCTTATTTTTCAACCTTGTCCCAGATCTTATTTCTCTCTCAAACCTTTGTGGTTGTCTAAGCAACTAGATTTATTCTTGATAGGTCCCAGTTGTTGAGGATGTTACAAGACATGTCAGTGAGTGTTCCAAAGTGAGGGATGTCAGTCAGAACCAGTTTCAGGCTGATTGGAAACCAGACCCTCAGGCAGCAGTATTCAAAGTAGATAGATCTGTACAGTCCTGTGGGACTACAGTTGCAAACTCTGCTGGCTTCTACACTAGGAAATCTGGAGGTGTCTCCAGATTTGGAAGACTTGGAAAAATCAGGCCTCCATATGAGGAAGTAAGCTCCTTACAGGGATATACTGGCGTGCTGTAGAGAGGCCAAGGGAGAAAGCAAAGATACCATCTGTGGGCCATTGTCCTGTAGCCTCTAGATATATTGCAAACCTGAGGCTTTCCCCTCAGGCTGAAGGTAAGGAACAAATAAATAGACATTTTTCACAGAAAGCCTGGGTGTGTGTTTCAGTCCGCTGTCAGTCCAGTGCCCTTGGTTGGTAACCTGACATGAACTGTTGGTCCAAGCTGTTACAGCCCCTGGGACCCAGGAATGCCAACCTTCCTGGCCACAAGAGCCAAATGAGCAAGCAGAGTCCTCTGTGTGGACTGCACATGCCTGCCACTTTAGCAAGACGCAGGAGAACACAGCACTGTAGCATGCGTGTCAGAGTTAGCCAGGTGGAGCAAGAGCTCAAAATGGTGCCTGCCTGCGCTTCTACCACAGGAGAGGGTCCCAACCAGCCCCCTCCCCCGCCATAGGCACTTTAAGGCTAGCAAATGAATCTCCTTCATGTATAGTTTAGGTGTTTTACAAACTGCCGCTTTTACGCTAGGTCCCAGGGTGAGTAGGTCTGCAAGCAGCATTCTTTAAGAGCTGTATCTCTTAAAGAATGCCTATGGCCTTCTGGATCTTTCTGTCGGTTTTCAAAGACAGACATTTTGCAGCCCATCTCTCTGATGCACATTCCAAGGTTTGGGTTTTCCCAATGTGGGGCAAAAATCTCTCACTCCTCAGGGAGAAGCTCTGGATTTCTGAGATTTCCTTGTAACTGTGTGTTGCCACACTGAGGGCATGATTATCTCTGCCTCTCCTCTTGTCTGTATGTGGCCTTTTTATTATTTGTTGTGAAGGAGCTGTTTATCTTAGTTTCACTGGTTTTTTTCAAAGGGAATACCCCATACCTAGCTGTAGATTCAGTGTGTTTCTGGGAAGAGGTGGGGTTCAGAACTTCCTACCCACCATCTTGGACTGTCTACCTGACATGTGCATTTTGTGTTTGGTAGGAATTGCCAAATTATCTTCCACTAAGTTTGAGCCTATTTACACTTGTTAGCAAAAGCAGTTCCCTCTTAAATTTCATGTGTTAGTCACCTTTTTGATATTTGCCATGTGTGTTTATCTCAGTATACATGAGAAGGAATATTATTTTGAAGTGATAAAGCCATGTTCATTTCTTTGTCTGTGAATGGCTTGTCTATTATTTTTCCCTGAGTTCTTTTTTTTTATTTTACAGTTCCCTCAAATATTAACTAAAATCCTAAAAGAAAAGATAGTGATTTTGATCAGAAAGAGTGTAGGGTAAGGGTGGGAATGAAAATCTGGGCATATATTTGCAAAACTAACAATGACAGATGAATAGAAGAGAGAAAAAAGGCCAGCCAAGCTTCTGATGACAGTGGCTTCCTTCTGTTAAGAGCCTTGGATGTCACACGTGGCATAGGAGAGGACACTGAGCAAATGCTTTCTTGGTTGAAGAGCTACTCTGACTTATCAATAGCTACTCCGGAATGAATTCTGCCAGGGAGAATACACATCACATTTTTATCTGAATGCCAAAGGGGCCATAGTTCTTTTCTGAGCCAGGCTTTCTCTGCCTGACTATATACTGGCAGAAACCAAACTGAGTTTTTTTTCAATAAGAGATTTTTTTAAAGGAATGTTATTATTTTCATGCTTCTGTATCAAGTCTAGGTCTTGGGGAATTATAACAAAGTGGTTGAATTTATTTTCCTATGAATCTATAGTAAAGTGTAGTTATGTCTATATTGCATAGAACTAACAATGTCAATATTTATGAACATAAGCTACATGATTTATGAGAAAAAGAATTTTTAAATTGTCAATAACTTTATATTCTCACATACAGAAATAGTTGCTTAGGGAGTTTTTTAAAACACAATTAGACCTAATTAATGTTTTATCAAATTCAATTGTTGTCATGTTATAATGCGCCCTCTCTGTGTGCTAAATCTGTATAAGTAAAGTAAGCTCCAAGGATGGATTACTCAAATTTGATCTCTCTCTCTCTCTCTCTCTTTCTATCTCTCTCTCTCTCACACACACACACACTGAAAAAGTGGCTAAAAAATGAGAATGAGTGAGAGTTAGGTTGAAGTGGGGACTAAAATTTGATACATCAGCTGGTTCTTGTACGATTATGAGATTGTGCAGTTATTCACTGAGATCTTAGCTGAGGCTGTATTTTTTTTCTCTTAGGCTTAATTTGTTTTGTTTTCCACTCAATTTGATACTCTAGTCTAAATGACAATTTTCATGGAAGGAAGCACAGACCAATGAGGTCATTGCACTACGGAGATGATCGAAATTTTTCTTTGTGAAGTTTTAGTCTCTGTATTATATAGGGTAAATAGGTAACTTTTTTTTCCCTAAAGTTAATTTGTATCTTTTGGAGGGTAAAATATTTGTTCACTATAAGCCCTTTATTCATTATTTTCTTTTTCCTCCATCTATGTCTTAAACACATGTCTTTGTTTATTTGGTTCACAGTTTTCCTCTACACTTAACACTGCAGGGTCATAAAACTCACTCATGCTCCACCTCACATGTCAGAGAAATTGTAGTTCCCCAGACTCCCATCTGGTTAGAAGGAAATTATATATTGGTTATATTTGCTTTGGAATTTGGTGTGACTGAGAAGTGTTAATAGTCTCTAAGGTATGAATACTCAGTCTTCCAGATTTCTCCATCCTTCACAGCTCATTTTATGAATTGGTCACAGGGATGTGGTTCATGGGATGTGGTACCCCTGGTAGAAGGGATGGGTCATTGTCATGAAGCAAACCTTTCTTGTTTCCTGTTTATACTGTTATCATTGACACACCAAGGGTTACTGGTTTTCACATCAGGACTCAGTGATTCTGCAGATTCCTCTAAGGATCATCTGTAACCTCATTTTGCTCTGATTAGGTGATACATGCTTTTGCCTAAATTTTTTGTCAGAACACTGGTTCATATTTTTATTGGTTCAATTTTTTTATCAGAACATTTATTCTGATAGAAAAGAATCCAGTGATTCTTCCTTTGATCTACACAAATCATCTCTGAGATGCCCCTTTTCTAGGTCCACATGGTTGCTTGAGGTTTGGAAGTTCTGTTGCTTTCTTGCTGCTTATTGGGAATGGGAGATTTTATCAAGGTCAAATAAACATAAGAAAATGCCTGCACATCTTCTTTCTCGTTGTTTTTATCTTTAAACTTGAGTTATAAATATTGCCTGAGAGAAATTTTAAGAAGAAAATGAAATTGTACATATGAAAGTGCTCTACAAAGTTGAGTTCAGTCGCTCAGTCATGTCTGACTCTTTGCAACCCCATGGACTGCAGGACGCCAGGTTTCCCTGTCCATCACCAACTCCCAGAGGTTAATCAAACCCATATCCATCGAGTTGGTGATGCCATCCAACTATCTCATCAACTGTTTTCCCCTTCTCCTTGTGCCTTCAATCTTTCCAGCATCAGGGTCTTTTCCAGTGAGTCAGTTCTTCTCATCACAGGCCCAAAGTATGGGAGTTTCAACATTAGCATCAGCCCTTCCAGTGAATATTCAGGACTGATGTCCTTTAGGATGGACTGGTTGGATCTCTTTGCAGTCCAAGGGACTCTCAAGAGTCTTCTCCAACTCCACAGTTCAAAAGCATCAATTCTTTGGCACTCAGCCTTTTTTATAGTCCAACTCTCACATCCATACATGACTACTGGAAAAATCATAGCTTTGACTAGATGGACCTTTGTTGGCAAAGTAATGTTTCTGCTTTTGAATATGCGGTCTAGGTCGGTCATAGCTTTTCTTCTAAGGAGCAAGCATCTTTTGATTTCACAACTGCAGTCACATCTGCAGTGATTTTGGAGCCCAAGAAAATGAAGTCTGTCACTGTTTCCATTGTTTCCCCATCCATCTGACATGAAGTGATTGGACCAGATGCCATGATCTTAGTTTTCTGAATGTTGAGTTTTAAGCCAACTTTTTCACTCTCCTCTTTCACTTTCATCAGGGGATCCTTTAAATCTTCAATTTCTGCCATAAGGGTGATATCATCTCCATATCTGAGATTATTTATATTTCTCCCAGCAATTTTGATTCCCGCTTGTGCTTCATCCAGCCTGGCAATTCACATGATGTGCTCTGCATAAAAGTTAAATAAGCAGGGTGACAATATACAGCCTTGAGGCACCCCTTTCACAATTTGGAACCAGTCTGCTGTTCCATGTCCAGTCTTACCTCTTGCTTCTTGACCTGCATTCAGATTTCTCAGGAGGCAGGTCAGGTGGTCTGGTATTCCCATCTCTTGAAGAATTTTCCACAGTTTGTTGTGATCCACACAGTCAAGGCTTTGATGTAGTCAATAAAGCAAACATATATATTTTTCTGGAAGCCTCTTGCTTTTTCGATAATCCAGTGGATGCTGGCAATTTGATCTCTGGTTCCTCTGCCTTTCTTAAAGCCAGCTTGAACAACTGGAAGTTCATGGTTCACATACTGTTGAAGAGTAGCTTGGATAACTTTGAGCATTATTTTACTAACATGTGAGATGAGTTCAATTGTGCAGTGTTTGAACATTCTTTGGCATTGCCTTTCTTTGAGATTGGAATGAAAAATGACCTTTCCCAGTCCTGTGGACACTGCTGAGTTTTCCAAATTTGCTGGCATATTGAGTGCAGCACTTTCACAGCATCAGCTTTTAGGATTAGAAATAGCTCAACTGGAGCTATCCGTCATCTCCACTAGCTTTGTTCATAGTATTGCTTCATAAGGCCCACCTGACTTTGGACTCCAGGATGTCTGGCTCTGGGTGAGTGAGCACACCATCGTAGTTATCTGGGTCATGATCTTTTTTGTATAGTTCTTCTGTGTATTCTTGCCACCTCTTCTTAATATCTTCTGCTTCTGTTAGGTCTGTACCATTTCTGTCCTTTATTGTGCCCATCTTTGCATGAAATATTCCATTGGTATCTCTAATTTTCTTGAAGAGATCTGTAGTCTTTCCTATTCTATTGTTTTCCTCTATTTCTTTGCACTGATCACTTAGGAAGGCTTTATCTCTCCTTGCTCTTCTTTGGAACTCTGCATTCAAATGGGTGTATCTTTCCTTTTCTCCTTTGTGTTTCACTTCTCTTCTTTTCTCAGCTATTTGTAAGGCCTCCTCAAACAATCATTTTGCCTCTTTGCATTTCTTTTTCTTGGGGATGGTCTTGTTTGCTGTATAAAATATTTAGATTAAAAACTAACCTATGCAACATGCTGCATTTGTAGCCATGCAAAAGTGAATTATAATAGAGAAAGGATGCAGATAGTGAAGTCTTGAAGTATAGCTTCACATGAGGTTGACCAACCCTCAGGTTTGCCCAGTAATGAGGGGTTTCCTGGGTTGCTGGCCTCTCTATTTGGGCAAAGGAAAAAGATGTGGTCACGTGAACCTCATTGGGCTCTGCACCATAAAACCATTGTATGGATTCACCCTCCAGTTTCATGGTTCCTAAATGCAAGATTAAGATAAATTAATGTGAACCCAAAGGGAGCTGAAACATGTGTGGAAACAAGGAATCCAGAAAGTACTTCTTTTTACTTCTTTGAAAAGTAAAGATGAATGGCAGAGAGTCAAAAATCAGAGTGGAGAAGGTTCAGGTAATGATAGAGAAGGTTAGTGGAAAAGGCTCAGGTAATAAGGAAGAAGGTTTGTGGAGAAGAATCAGGTAATGAGGGCATCATAACTAGCTTTTAAGAAATATTTTAGGTATGTTAGATGAATAAGGACTGGAGATTCGCTGTTTAACATTTTGCCTATAGTTAACCACTCAGAATTTTACACTTGAAAATTTGTTGAAGGTAAATCTCATGTTTAATGCTCTTCAAACAAAAAGAAAACAAAAATAAAAACCAACCAATGAACCAAGACAATCCTGAAGAGGGCATGTTAGTAATAATTATGTGCCAGGTACTCTACTAGATCATAAGACTACAAAAATGAGAGGAGAGCATTTCCTGCCTGACTGAATCTTTGGAAGCCATCCTATTTCTTCATCCTGGTTCCATTTCAGCATAAAGCACAGATTCTCCAATTTTCTCTACTTACTACCAATTCTCCAAACATTCAGCATTCAGAGGCATGATTCATACAGCAATTGTAGTGATTTAAAAATTGATCTGATTCTTTCACTCCCTTTTTCAGTCCCTTTAATTGAAGGTGTCCATTGCTATTAAAGATGGACAAAATGGTTTTTCTGGTAGTCCTGTATGGATGTGAAAGTTGGACTATAAAGAAAGCTGAGCACCAAAGAATTGATGCTTTTGAACTGTGGTGTTGGAGAAGACTCTTGAGAGTCCTTGGAGTGCAAGGAGATCTAACCAGTCAATTGTAAAGGAAATCAGCCCTGAATATTCATTGGAAGGACTGATGCTGAAGCTGAAACTCCAATACCTTGGCCACCTGATATGAATAACTGACTCACTGGAAAAGACCCTGATGCTGGGAAAGATTGAAGGCGGGAGGAGAAGGGGATGGCAGAGGATGAGATGGTTGGATGGCATCACTGACTCAATGGACATGAGTTTGAGCAACCTCCGGGAGTTGGTGATGGACAGGGAAGCCTGGTGTGCTGCAGTCTATGGGGGTCACAAAGAGTCTGACACAGCTGAGCAACTGAACTGAACTGAGACATAACCTCAGTGTCTCAGGTCTTTGATACCTCATAGCCTCATCTTCATCGTTCCCTCGGCACCTGCTCTTCGCAATTTGTAGTCACACATTCAGTTCCTGATGCGCCACTAACCACTTTCTGTGGGACCTTTGCACAGTTGTTTCCTCACCAAAAATACTCTCATCTTGGCTTCACCCCCTTGCTTGACCTGCCCACAATTCAGCTTGATGTCAACTTAAATGTCACTAACCACAGGGGAAGGGGAGACACTGGGAAATTCTCATCTTTGTATATTCTCAGTTAGCCTAAGCTGCTTTAGAGGACTAATTTTTTCTGTAACTTAATAATTAGTTGTGTTAAGCATTCAATTAAATCCCATAACACAACTGTATTCATCATAAGAATGTCGATCATATCTATTTTTGTTGTTGTTGTTGCATGTTACCATATCCTTATATTCTAGCATAATTTTTGTCATATACTTAATACACTGTAAATATTTGTTAAATGAACAAATGACTGGATGAATAAATGAATGAGTGAAAGTCAAGGATAACTTCTAGGAGCTCACACTTCATTAGGGAAGCCTCATGTTAAGTTTTATATGCAGAAATGCTAATAGATTTTATTTCCCACCAAGCCCCAGGGAAGTGGATAAGGCAGTGATTACTCTCTGCATTTGACAGAGAAGGAAACTGAGACCTATAGAAGTTACAATGGTGAAGTCAGGGTCACATGAAAACAAGAGCAGAGCTGCTGATATAGCCTTGATCTTTTTTTCTTTTTTTAATATTTATTTATTTGGCTTGCAGTGTGACATGCAGGATCTTCTCTGGGGTGTGTAGGCTCTTTCAGTTTCGGCACGCACGCTCTTAGTTGCAGCATGCAGGCTCTAGTTCCCTGACCAGGAATCAAACGTGGGCCTTCTGCCTGGAAGCATGGAGTTTTCACTGCTGGGCCACCAGGGAAGTCCCAGAATTATGATCTTCTGATTTCAAATTTCTTGCTTTTTCCTTTGCTATATATTGGGTTTTTTTGGCATGAGGAAAAAAAAAAAAAAAAACACTAACCCACTCCAGTGTTCTTGCCTGGAGAATCCCAGGGACGGTGGAGCCTGTTGGGCTGCTGTCTATGGGGTCGCACAAAGTCGGACACGACTGAAGCGACTTAGCAGCAGCAGCAGCAACAGATGAACAAAGACCCTGGGCAAATCTTTAGTTCTGAATACCCTTGAGGGAGTGACTATGCTATAAATGTTCTTGCTTCCTGAACTGTCCAAGGACTGCTGTTATAGAAACAGCACTTGCTGAGCTGTGAGTGACCTGTGTTCCTGGAAAGCTTCAGTAGAGGTCGTGTGCGTGTGACTGAGAATGAAATCTCAGTATCCTTGATGCTGACAGGAGGCCTCCTTCTCTACAGTCTGTACAGTTAACTCAGCACAACTGGCCAATTATCAACCTTACTTGGAAAGCTTTCAAAGAGAAATGACTCATGTCCAACCGTTCCAGATAGAGAGAAACAAAATATCCAGAACTGGACTGATTAATCTATATATTTTCTTCACCTTCTCCAGAAGATTTTTGATAATCAGTCAGGGTTAGGGAATTATTTCATTTACTCCTTTGATCATTAAAATCATGAAGCAAGTTTAGATACTAAATGAGAAAAGAGGAATGATTTGTCCAAGTTAATACAACTAGTAGATAGCGCAGTGTGCGTTCAGGCTTACGTGCATGCTAAATCGCTTCACTCATGTCTGACTCTTTGTGACCCCATGGACTGTAGCCTGCCAGGCTCCTCTGCCGTTGGGATTCTCCAGGCAAAAATACTGGAGCGGGTTGCCATGCCCTCCCCCAGGAGATCTTCCGGATCCAGGAATAGAACTCACATCTCTTATGTCTCCTGCATTGGCAAACGGCTTCTTTATCACTTGAGCCACCTGGAAAGCCTAAATAATGCATCAAGGACCTCAAATTAGGTGTTCTGACTCCTAGCAGCTGACATGTTTCCATATAACACTCTCTAGTTTTTAAAAGAAATACTGTATCCTGTATAGAAAGGCCATGGAGGAATGTTAAAGGGGGTAATGGAAAAGGAGGTTACTTGAGTTAAAATGCTCAGTCAGGGCCTCTCATTTTCATTTAGAAAATGAATTTTCATTTAGAAAACCTCCAAAGTAGTGGTCCTCAAACTCCAACATGGGTAGGACTCATCTGGTCCCCTACCACTGCAAATTCTGACTCAGTGGGGCCTTAGGAATCTGTACCTTTAAAAAGCTTCAGAGGCAATTCTCTTGTGCATAGTTAGGCTTTGGTGAACATCACTCAACCTTGTCTTTCAGCATCAGACTTTGATTATTTATCTCTAGAGTGGTAGTTCTCAGCTTTGATTGCACATTATAACCACTTGGGGAATTAAAAAAAAAATACTGATGTTGAGGCCACATGCTAAGAGAGTCTGATTTAATTTGTCTGGGATGAGACCTACTTAACAGTATTTTGGTTAAGCTTTTTAGGTGATTCAAATGTGAAGCAAAGGCTTTAGAAGATAGATCAATTGTTGGAACTACATGTATTAGCTTTGCCACCACATTAAGGCAAGAGGTAAACAAAAGGAATTCTAATTGCCTTTCTGCTTCCTAGGCATAAACAAATTATAAGGTATTTTGCAAAGATAATATAGCACTCTGAGGTGACAATATGCTGAAAATTGTGTGCTTGAAGACAAACATATAATCCACTACTTAAGAGACTTTTTTTAAGGAAACATAATTATGGAGACCAATTTTAAGAGAGATAAAAAAGGTAGAGAGATTAAACAATTAAGGGTAAAGAAAAAGAAACAATTTCTAAATCAGAAATAGTTATGTCCATCTGATTGCTTTCATAAGAGTTATTAATTAGGCACTTATGTTTTAATTTAAGAGCCATAGAGAAGTGT
This sequence comes from Bubalus kerabau, assembly GCF_029407905.1. Classification (NCBI taxonomy): domain Eukaryota; kingdom Metazoa; phylum Chordata; class Mammalia; order Artiodactyla; family Bovidae; genus Bubalus; species Bubalus kerabau. Next base: position 143,815,413 of record NC_073624.1, on the reverse strand, counting down.
AGCTGTGTAGCTTCTGGGAAGTAAGATAGTTTTTCAAAACTAAAAACAATAGCAATGGCAATAACAACAACAAAAGAACTTTAATTTCAAATCACAAGCCATCCTGTTTGTTCAATTCTGAATATTAAAGCACACTGTTGAGACTCTTTCTTGTTGCTTTTTTTAGTTTTAGTTGGAAAGGAGTAAGTTTTTTCAGAGCCCTAACTTCTTCAAAAACAGTAATTCCTTCTAGAATTGGTACCTTGCAAATTTGATGACTAAAATTATAAGCACTTCTGAAAGTCAGCTATGAATTAGAAACTATGCAAGATGCAAAGCAGAATAATATGTGGCCAGTATTTTAAAGGATTTACAGAAGAGTTGGAGCAACACACTTCACACACTGAAAAAATGATCAAGAACATAGAATCTTAGAAATCAAGAGAACTGTGAAGGTATTAGACTTGGAGTCATTGTTGGTGAGTATTGTAATCTTGGCCAAGATCTATTACCAAGATGTGAGGAACATAACAACACTCCTCCCTGATGTATATAATGACATACATAAATAATAAAGTGATACATATATATAAATAATGACAAGATACATGTCTATAGACACCTTGTAAGCTATAATGCATTCAACTTAAATGTGTTCTCTGAAATACTAGTTGAAGGTCAAATAGTTCAGGGAAATGAGAGAGTTGACCCTTGAAAAACACTGATTTGAACTGCTCAAGTCTGCTTATATGGATTTTTCTTTACACTAAATACTTCCTATAGCACTAGGAATAACTGAGCACTATAGATGCTCAGTTATTTAAAGCCATGGATGCAGAATCTCAGACCTGGATGAGCCCCTGATACTACGGACTGACTTTAAGTTTTATGCAAATTTTCCACTATGAAGAGGTGAGTTTCCCTAACCCCTATATTGCTCAAGGGTCAACCATACACACTTTATCCCCATCTTAGAGGCTTATGATTTACATCAGTATTTTCAAATACATGAGAAAGTGCAGCAGTCAAAACCTTAGGCAACTTTCTTTTATTTGTTTCCAAAATTGTTTCATACTTAACTTTTTACTTTTGTCATTATATAGAAGCTTATGATTATACAGTGGAAGTGAGAAATAGATTTAAGGGACTAGATCTGATAGACAGACTGCCTGATGAACTATGGACAGAGAGGTTCATGACATTATATAGGAGACAGGGATCAAGATCATTCCCATGGAAAAGAAATGCAAAAAGCAAAATGGCTGTCTGAGGAGGCCTTACAAATAGCTGTGAAAAGAAGAGAAGTGAAAAGCAAAGGAGAAAAGGAAAGATATAAGCATCTGAATGCAGAGCTCCAAAGAATAGCAAGGAGAGATAATAAAGCCTTCCTCAGTGATCAATGCAAAAAAATAGAGGAAAACAACAAAATGGGAAAGACTAGAGATCTCTTCAAGAAAATTAGAGATACCAAGGAAACATTTCATGCAAAGATGGGCTCGATAAAGGACAGAAATGGTATGGACCTAACAGAAGCAGAAGATATTAAGAAGAGGTGGCAAGAATACACAGAAGAACTGTACAAAAAAGAGCTTCATAACCCAGATAGTCAGGGTGGTGTGATCATTCACCTAGAGCCAGACATCCTGGAATGTGAAGTCAAGTGGGCCTTAGAAAGCATCACTATGAACAAAGCTAGTGGAGGTGATGGAATTCCAGTTGAGCTATTCCAAATCCTGAAAGATGATGCTGTGAAAGTGCTGCACTCAATATGCCAGCAAATTTGGAAAACTCAGCAGTGGCCACAGGACTGGAAAAGGTCAATTTTCATTCCAATCCCAAAGAAGGGCAATGCCAAAGAATGCTCAAACTACCGCACAATTGCACTCATCTCACAAGCTACTAAAGAAATGCTCAAAATTCTCCAAGCCAGGCTTCAGCAATATGTGAACCGTGAACTTCCTGATGTTCAAGCTGTTTTTAGAAAAGGCAGAGGAAACAGAGATCAAATTGCCAACATCCACTGGATCATGGAAAAAGCAAGAGAGTTAAAAAAAAATCTATTTCTGCTTTATTGACTATGCCAAGGCCTTTGACTGTGTGGATCACAATAAACTGGGGAAAATTCTGAAAGAGATGGGAATACCAGACCACCTGACCTGCCTCTTGAGAAACCTATATGCAGGTCAGGAAGCAACAGTTAGATCTAGACATGGAACAACAGACTGTTTCCAAATAGGAAAAGGAGTACGTCAAAGCTGTATATTGTCACCCTGCTTATTTAACTTCTATGCAGAGTACATCATGAGAAATGCTGGGCTGGAAGAAGCACAAGCTGGAATCAAGATTGCCGGGAGAAGTATCAGTAACCTCAGATATGCAGATGACACCACCCTTATGGCAGAAAATGAGGAGGAACTCAAAAGCCTCTTGATGAAAGTGAAAGTGGAGAGTAAACAAGTTGGCTTAAAGCTCAACATTCAGAAAATGAAGATCATGGCATCTGGTCCCATCACTTCATGGGAAATAGATGGGGAACCAGTGGAAACAGTGTCAGACTTTATTTTTGGGGCTCCAAAATCACTGCAGATGGTGACTGCAGCCATGAAATTAAAAGACGCTTACTCCTTGGAAGGAAAGTTATGACCAACCTAGATAGCATATTCAAAAGCAGAGACATTACTTTGCCAACAAAGGTCCGTCTAGTCAAGGCTATGGTTTTTCCAGTGGTCATGTATGGATGTGAGAGTTAGACTGTGAAGAAGGCTGAGCGCTGAAGAATTGATGCTTTTGAACTGTGGTGTTGGAGAAGACTCTTGAGAGTCCCTTGAACTGCAATGAGATCCATCCAGTCCATCCTAAAGAAGATCAGCCCTGGGTGTTCTTTGGAAGGAATAATGCTAAAGCTGAAACTCCAGTACTTTGGCCACCTCATGTGAAGAGTTGACTCACTGGAAAAGCCTCTGATGCTGGGAGGGATTGAGGGTAGGAAGAGAAGGGGATAACAGAGGATGAGATGGCTGGATGGCATCACCGACTCGATGGACATACATTTGAGTGAATTCCGGGAGTTGGTGATGGACAGGGATACCTTGCATGCTTTGATTCATGGGGTCACAAAGAGTCAGACATGATTGAGTGAATGAACTGAACTGAACTGGGAGTTCTTTAGAAAAATTGAATCAGTTTATACTTAGAAATCCACAGGGCCATGGTAACCATGTAAGGAAATAGAAAATATCAATTGAAAGTAAAGGACAGTGTACCCTATAGGTTAGACTGACTAGACAAAGCTCAAAGTGAAGGTACACATGCTATGTTAACTAATTGTTTAATACCAAAATTATTTACTGAGTAGCTATAAATATTTACTAAGTATGCACAAGGTGGAGGAAGATATTAGATATTTTAGGGTTACAGTGTTAATCTGAACCAATTTAGCATTTAGAAAATGTGATAAGACATAACCACATTAAACAGCAACATTTTAAGAAATTAAGACACAACATGAAATAACTTGGTGAAATTTCAGGAGAAAAATTGCATGTGTAAATAGGAAGTGCTTATTTAGTCACTGGGCTGCCCCAGTGGCATAGTGGTGAAGAATCTGCCTGCCAGTGCAGAGATGTGGGTTTGATCCCTGGGTTAGGAAGATCCCTTGGAGAAGGAAATGACAACCCACTCCAGTATTCCTGCCTGGAGAATTCCATGGACAGAGGAGCCTGGCGTACTACAGTCCATGGGATCGCAGAAGAGTTGGACATGACAGCAAATAAACAACAACAATTTAGCCATTAAATTGTCCTGATATTCTCTTTACATCAAGCTTACTACTTACTTCTTTAGACTAGATTTATAAGATAAGCTATGTCTGGGATAGTGTGTTTGGTAATTGGCTTTATTGCATAAGCAGACCCTACATTTGAGATACATTCTAATCCTCCATCAGTATCAGGTTTTCAAAAGACCATAGGAAATATTCATAAAGGATCTAATCCATATATTTTCTATTAGACATTACTATTACTTAGATAATGAACAACTAGACCATTTTTCCATATTCATAGAACTCTCCTCAGATACAAGTATCTTTAATCAATTAAAAGTATATAAAAGTGTAGTATAATATTTATAGTATACACAGAGCTTAAGAGCTTGAAACAACTTACTTGGAACACATTTTTAGAAGTCAAAATAGTCATGTAGGTCTACATTTCACAGTCACTTCACTCCTGCAAAATCTCTGTATCTATTTTTATCCTTAGAACCTAATTTTAGGTCAACTTCCCAGTAGATGATATAACTAGAAGCATTTGCTAAATTTTTTAAAATGGTACAAATTATCATCATTGTAACATCTTATTATACTCTTTTATGGAAAACTTTTAGTGGGAGATAATATGATTTCTGCCACCCTTAACCCAGAAAATATCTTCCATCCCTTTAAAAGTCAAGTCACTGAGAATAATTATCTTTACATTAAGTGTCAATGAGGCCAGTACTTATAGTTCCAAATCTATCCTTCTGAACTTAGGGATCCCTTGTTATAAAGGTACCTTAGTCATCTTGGGCTACTGTGACAGAATACCACAGACTAGGTGGCTTACAAACAATAAAATTTGTTTCTCAAAGTCCTGGAGGCTCAAAGTTGAAAAGCAGAATGCCAGCATTGTCCAGGTTCTGGTTAAGAGCCCTCTTCCAGTTGCGGACGGATATGTTTTCACTGTATCCTCACATGGCAGAAAGAGGACAGAGCTCTCCAGGATCCGTTTATAGGAGCACTAACCCCATTCTTGAAGGCTCTACCGTAAGGACCTAATCATCTCCCAAAGGCCCTACCCTCTCCTATCATCACATTGAGGTTTAGGATTTCAATTAATGAATTTGAGGGCAGGGGTCTCAAACATTCAGTCATAATATTGACCTATTGACTTGATGCACATGGGAGCTATGGAGTCAGAAACATAGATTCCAATAACTGCTAGTAACTGTAACTCCTGATTCAATTTCTGATCACCTACCCTCAGTCTCAAGATACACCTCCCTTTTATGCTGATCAAAGTGAAAAGTTAAAGAAGGATAAAATATCATAGTCCTTAAATCTCACAGTAGAGTGATGACACTAATCACATTTGCTTCATGATTGGGCTACTGCTTTTGATTCATTTTTGATAGGGAAAGAGAAAGATCAAAGACTTGCACTTAGATATTCCTATTGCAGTAGTCAAATGAGGTGATACTAGCCATGGTAAGTTGTGAACACCAAATCCTACGGTTTTACACAGAAAGTATTTATTCTCACTCATGCTACAGTCTGGTATGGTTATCAGTAGTCGAATGACTTCCGCTAAGAGACCGTAAGATGTTGGCTTTTTCCAACTTTACCCTTCTTTATATTCTCTTTTAATTTAACAGGAACTTGGTGGGGGGGGAGAGCGGAATGTAGAGGATTGTGTTAGAACATTTTGTGACTCAGGACTTGAAATAGAGTACTCATATTTTGTTGGCCAGAATTCATTCATATGGCCAAAACTGCCTACTCGAGAAGTATGGTCCAAGTATGTACCTAGGAATTAAAGGGAAGCTCAAACTAGAAAAACTACCTTAAAAAAAATGGGGAATAATGGAGAAATTAACAAGTCATCTTTCCATTTTTTACCTGATCACCATCCATTTTACCTGGAGCCAGTGGGTAATCTTTGTCTTTCCCATTCTCAAGTGCAACAGAATCCTTGTTAAATAGTTGCAGATCTCTTTGGGGAAATACAGAACAAAACCTCAGCATATGTCCACATTTTGAGCATATCATTGATACCTCAAGATTCTTCCTCAACCCACCTATCATTTAAGAAGCCCTCAGTCTATTTACTGACTCAGATCAAAGACTTTGATAAGGGTGTATTGTGGTGGCTCTTGATGCCCAGATGTGGGTTTATGAGAATTTAACCATCCCTTTCAGTCTGATAGGCATCCCTGGTTCCTCAAATGGTAAAGAATCTGTAATGCAGGAGACCCGGATTCTGTTCCTGGATCAGGAAGATCCCCTGGAGAAGGGAATGGCAACCCACTCCAGTATTCTTGTCTGGGAATTCCCATGGACAGAGGAGCATGGTGGGTTATAGTTCACGAGGTTGCAAAGTCAGACATGACTGAGTGACTAACATTTAGTCTTACAGACCCCTTGATGAATCCACTATAGTTAAAGATCCTTCTATGTCAGACCACCTCATTTTTCATGCTGACCCCACTGCTTGTTATGGTAATTATGCTCATTTTATCTCTAGCAGTTAAAAATCTTCTTGATCTCTGACACATTTAAATATCTTCATTCCCATTGAAGTCAGAAAATTGTTTCAAAATCAGGATTTCCCTCTAATATTTCTGATCCATGAAAGGTCACTACTTATGTGCTTTTCAAAGGGACAGGAAGTGGTTTTTTTGACAGAGAATGTGTGACTGGATGGGTACTGCTGAGATGCTAGAATGTTCTGTTTCTTGTATTGGGTGGTGATGATATAGATATGTTCATTCATGTTCATGTAATAATCATTGCTACCACAGATCTCTGGTGGCGTTAAAAGCATGCATAAAAATCTTTTGTCACTTTTTTAGCTATTCAATGGAGCATATTTTGGTGCAAGTCCTCCACCACTACAATTGTCCACTAAAAATAGACACTTTGCTCTTATCGCCACTGAAAGTGATGATCTTAATTAACTTATCTTTGTAGCTGAAAAAGAAATGCTTTCTTTTACTGAGTTGTAATACTTTAAATTCATAAGAAGCTTTTTTGTGAACTCTCTTTTACCTTATCACACTGTGTCCTTGCCTTGTTTTATTTTTTTCCAATAACACTTTTACTATCTTACAAAATATTTACTTGTGGTTGTTTCCTCTATTTCTTCTCTCTACATTATAAACTACAGGAGAACTAGCATATATTTTATTTTTCTCATGTTTTTTATTCCCAACCTGTAGACCAGTCTCTGTCTCGTGATAGGCAATCAATATTGAATGAAAGAAGCAATGCTGTTACTTGTGTATATAGTATCTAAAATTCCCTCTCACAGTAGAAAAGAATAATAATCTATTTACTAGATTTCTACATTTTAATTTTTGTTAATGATTTAATAATCATTATTATTAAATTAAATGTTATGAAAGCCTTGTACTGACATTTCTAACTCAAAGTACTTAACACTAACTACAGTGATCTGTATCCTACTTGTAGATTGTTAGCCAGCATGTTGCACAAATGTCATGATTTTGGGGTCTTGACATGTATTACAGTATAATTTCTCCCTCCTCAGAAAGGTTGTATTATTTTTCTCATATACTACTCATTTGCCATATAGCAAGTACTGCCTGAAGAGTGCTTTTACTGTCCTGTACAGTCATTAAAAAAAAAAAACACTTATTTTGAAAATACAAATTTATTCCAACATGATAGATGTGTAAGGGGACAGTTTGAGCATAACACACACACTGTGTTTTCTTTTGATTTCTTAGATGAATGCAGAAAACTGCAATCAGCTGAACCAAGCTGTGTAGGAATATACATCACATACACATCCCTGAAATATCTACCAGCTACCTCAGTTGAGTCATCTGGTGTTATAACCATCCATGTAATTGCAGAAAACCTTCTTTTAATTCACAAGCTACAACCCATCCAATGCCTCAAATGTAAGGTCTTTTCAGGTCACGTGCAGTGTATATGTGTAAATGACAATATCATTTCTCTCAAGTTCAGATCTTTTTTTTCTAAATGTGTCAGTGACACGTTCTGTTTTCAAGTATTATGTCCTGACCCCATTTCCTCCCTAAGCCTGTGCATTTTATTATACAAATTCTGCATAGCATGATGCTGTTTAGGAGCTATATGTCTCAGTACATCACTGGCTGTGTATAACAGCTTTGTCCTTTGTGTTCTCAGAGGCCTCTAACATAACTTTGGTTGGCTTCTCCAGAAGCAAACACTGAGTGGTAGTTGAGCTACAACACGTTTTTAGGGATCTACACCTGGGAAAGAAAGTAGGAGGAAGCAGGAACGGCCAAGGAGAAAGAAAAATTGTGATGCAGATTTAACAGAGCTTCATGAGGAATTCTGGAGGGAGTATTTTAAAAAGATTTTATTTAATCCTAATTCCTAATATCCTCCCGACAACTGATCTTCAGTTTGCTTATTTGTTTAGGAAAGAATCAAATTGAAATATATAAATTGAGTACCCCTCATGGAATAAATGATGCAAATCAAGGAGAAAAGGAAGACAGTTCCTTTTCATCACTTAAAAAAATGTTACATTTGCATTGGGGAGAAAATATAAATACAAGAGAAGATAAAGCAAAACATCAAGAATACTGTAGGAAGATAGTTTTGAACCTTATTTTGAAATATGTGATTGGCATGGGCTAATTGACTGTAGATCACAATAAACTGTGGAAAATTCTTAAGAGATGGGAATACCAGACCACCTGACCTGCCTCTTGAGAAATCTGTATGCAAGTCAAGAAGCAACAGTTAAAATGGGACATGGAACTCAGACTGGTTCCACATCAGGAAAGGAGTACTTCAAGGCTGTATATTGTCACCCTGCTTATTTAACTTCTATGCAGAGTACATCATGAGAAACGCTGGGCTGGAAGAAGCACAAGCTGGAATCAAGATTGCTGGGAGAAATATCAATGACCTCATATATGCAGATGACACCACCATTATGGCAGAAAGTGAAGAGGAACTCAAAAGCCTCTTGATGAAAGTGAAAGAGGAGAGTGAAAAAGTTGGCTTAAAGCTCAACATTCAGAAAACTAAGACCATGGCATCTGGTCCCATCACTTCATGGCAAATAGATGGGGAGACAATGGAAACAGTGTCAGACTTTATTTTCTTGGGCTCTAGAATCACTGCAGATGGTGACTGCAGCCATGAAATTAAAAGACGCTTGCTCCTGGAAGAAAAGCTATTACCAAACTAGACAGCATATTAAAAACCAGAAACATTACTTTGCCAACAAAGGTCCGTCTAGTCAAAGCTATGGTTTTTCCAGTAGTCATGTATGGATGTGAGAGTTGGACTATAAGGAAAACTAAGTGCCAAAGAACTGATGCTTTTGAACTGTGGTGTTGGAGAAGACTTGAGAGTCCCTTGGACAGCAAGGAGATCCATCTTGTCAATCCTAAAGGAAATCAGTCTTGAATATTCATTGGAAGGACTGATGCTGAAGCTGAAACTCTAATACTTTGGCCACCTGATGTGAAGAACCAACTCATTTGAAAAGACCCTGATACTGGAAAAATTTGAAGGCAGGAGGAGAAGGGGATGACAGAGGTTGAGATGGTTCGATGGCATCACCTTCGTGATGGCCATGAGTTTGAGTAGGCTCTGGGAGTTGGTGATGGACAGGAAGTCTGGCATGCTGCAGTCCATGGGGTCACAAAGAGTCAACACAACTGAGCGACTAAACTGAACTGAACTGAATACGGAATAAAGGGGGTGATTTTGACAGAGGATGGTGATGTGTAAAGTCACAAAAGTATGAGACTGGCATATGGGCATAAAAGATGTAGGGCAAAGAGCATGATGTTCCTTTCTTTTCCAAAAATCAACAGTGAGAAAATCTATTAAACACCCTCATATATTTTCTGAGTATTACATAGAGCTTTTGTATGATGAATTTCTCTGATCTGTGTATTTTGCATGACAGAAGCTTGCTGCTCACTTGTATCCATTCATCTTTCATTCATTCATAATTCAAATGTCTACATCTATAATCATATAAATTAAATGCTTACTGGGGTAGAGGGAAGTGGATTTATAAATAGTAATTCAGAGTGAAATATAGATTTTCTTCTTAATCATGGATACTATAGGAAAATACACAAATAATTTAAAACATCTTTAGTCTAAAGTGTAAATTGCTTAAAGTATAAGTTAACTAGTTTGATAGACATATTAATTGCCTGCTTCATTTGTTGACTTTTAGCACTCTTTAGTTACTGATTTATAGAATATATTCATAATGCTAGTTATTTTGGGTGTGGGGAGTACAAGTGTTGATTACTTTTATTTTACCAAGTGCATAGTAATAGTTTTATTTCTACATTGAAATACACAGTTTCTTACCTGGCTAAGTATAATTTTTTTGATAACTCAAAATTTTGGATTTTGTTTCTAAGTATATGGAAAGCTCTGTGTTTTTCTGGAGGGTGATGGTTCTAAAATGGAGTAAGCTTTTAATTGAAGCTCAGTGAAAGGGATTACGAGACAGTACAGAAAGGAACAGAGTACTTGATGTAGCTGCTTTCCTTCTCCCAAGACTTTACTCTTTAAATGATAGTTAAAAAGGTAGCCAAAGGCTAACCAGCATTAACAGTCAGTGTGATTTTTCCCTCTTATTTTGAAAGCCAAAATCATAGCTAATAAAAACAGCCAGATAATGTTAGGATCCTTGTTGTGTTTAAAATATTAAATCAGTATTTCTTCATCTTTTAATAATGAAAGAATTTCTGATACTACAAGACTCCTTTGAAAAACATGTGTTTTTAAATTGTATTCAGGATGGGGAATACATGTACACCCATGGCTGATTCATGTCAATGTATAGCAAAAACCACTACAATATTATAAAGTAATTAGCCTTCATTTAAAATAAATAAATTAATTAAAAAATAAATAAATTGTATTATTTATGAAGATAATTTAGATGCATGAAGGATTTGATATAGTTGTCATGGCTTGCATTAAAATATTTTCAAATGTGCTTGATTTGGGGAAAACATTCTTAGTAACATGTATGAGTCATGTGGTATTTTAACTTAGCTTTCTATATTTGGTCTGGTGACACCTTAACATGGTTCCCAGGTAGCACAGTGGTAAAGAACCATCTGCCAAAGCAGGAGACCTAGGTTCAATCCCTGCGTCAGGAAGATCCCCTGGAGTAAGAAAAGGCAACCCACTCAAGTATTCTTGCCTGGAAGATTCCATAGAGAGAGAAGCATGGCGGGCTACAGTCTATAGGGTCCCAAAGAGTTGAACATGACTGAACACACCATACCTTGCCACATGTAGAACAAGCCCCTTATTATCTGTTACAAAACTGGTTCCCCTCATAGTCATTCTTTGTCTCTGTTAATGACATCATAATCTGTGCAGTCACTTAGATCAAACCTATAGTGGTGTTATGTCCTTGTTAAGCCACACTAGACAACATGTCTATCACACTTGTACCTAATATAGTAATGATCATTCTGCAATGTAATGCTCTGTTTAAGAGTGCATTTCTTGCAGAAGACTGCATGTCAGTCTCTTGATGCAAGACCTTAGATCCTTATCTGGCACAAAATAGACAATAAATATCTGAGAATGAGTATAGGATTAAATTGATGAATGAGGTTCTTTCTGTCTCTCATATCTGATTATCCTCTAAGGTCCATAGATTTTACTTTGAAGTACTTCTATTTTACATCACAACCCTTCAACTCTCAGGCCACAAAGCTAGCTCAGTTCTTCATAAGCAATGATTTTTGGACAGTTACATGAGACAACTTATCTCATCATCATCTCTTGCCCCTTTTCCTATTACATCTTCCATATTGCTATCACTCTCTGTTACATCTCCCATATTGCTATCAAAGTAGTCTTCTAAGAGGCATCTCTGAATTTATCATTCTCTTGCCCAAATATGCTCCCTGGCCCCAATTCTATGGTAGGACAAGATATATGACTCAGATATCTTTAGTATGTCATCCAGGGTCTTTTGTTGTCTGGTCTCAGAATAGCCATCTTTCTTTTTCACTATCTCCCTTCATGCACATGATATTTTACAGAAATCAGAAATTATTATTTATATCTTCCTTCTTTGCTGTGTTTTAATTCATTTGTTTACCTAGACTATCTTGTCCACTTTCATCTCTGCTGGTCCTAGGACAATTGAGCCCAGATTATATTCACTTCTTATATGACTAAGCATTTTCAATTGTTGAGTCAAGGATAGAAACTTTATCAAAGTCTTTCCCCTGGTGGAGACATGGTAAGTGCTTTACTCATCATATATTATAGCTTTTGATCCATGTTAATAATAACAACATGGATAATATTGGCTTACTTTTCTGAGTATTTACTATGTATAGACATTGCTCTTAATATATTTACCGTACTACTTTTAACCTTCATAACAACTCTATAATTTGGTGCTATAGCAATTTGGATTTTATAGACAAGGACATTAAGGCAGGGAGAAATTACGTGGCTGTCCAAAATTCTCACAGCTAGAAAGTATTGTAGCCTCACATTGATTCCAGAGTGCCAGTTTAGGGCTGATGAGCCTAATCAGTGTTATAATTGTGTTGATACAACATACACTTCACAGGTTTTAAAGAGTGCAGACCATATATTCTTCAAAAGCTCAAGATAAAGATAATAACTAAAAAATGTTTAGGGATGTTTAAAGTCAATAGGGATGAACTAGACAAGATAGTAAAATGAATGAAGAACTTTCTGAAATAAGAAATGTGGAAAACTACATGCTTTTATTCTCAGTCTTATCCTGAACATCTTTCTATTTCAAGCACTGTCCTTGGGACGGGGATCATATTCCTATTACTGTATGATGTGTGCAAATATAAATATTAACTAAAATACATTCTATTTTATGAAAACACTCTGCAGAAGAAACACTTCTGACAGCTAAAACTGCTTACACATGTTGCAGTTCCAGTTTGAAGATGTAGACCCTCTATTAGGTGACCATGTCATTGTGCCATTCAGAAAGTTTTCATGACAGCTTGCTGTGAGCAAAGAGCACAGTTGACTCATGGGCTTCAGCTGAAGTACTTTTGGATTTTCAAGCATTCACACCATAGACATGCCTTCCATGGGCTACTCAAAGAACTGAGTATAGTGGACGGCCAGAGCCAAGCCACCCCTGCCTAATGTGGGGCTCTTTCAATGGACCACTTATGCTTGGGAACTCCCTTTCAGCCTGGCTGAGGTTTTCTCAGAACTGTACTGCCTCTGCAGCTTTCTCATCTAATATTTCTGTCTGCTTTCAGGTTTCAGACCTGCCTCTTGGTCTGGAGGCTCTTCCTACTTCCGTTCCCTCTACCGTCTCCTTTCTCTCTCACAGGCGTGTCTCTCAATAACTGTCTGATACTTTTGATGCTACTGTGGTGTCCATTTCTCAAAGGCACTAAACTGACAGGGTGAATTCAGAAAACTTTTTGCACCAGGAATTCAAAGATCATATATATATATATATATATATATATATATATATATATATATATATCATACACACACACACACACCACTTAATTCAACCACAATTCCAACAAGCACATTTAAATATTTAAGATTGTTAAACAGGCATGCAAGGGGACATAAGTTCCTCTTTATGGGTCTCACCCACTATCAAATGAATATCTAATAAGTATATACACTTGCTGAAATTTACTGTTACTCTGTGATTTTTTTACCCTCTACTTATCTAAAACATGAAGCACTGGCAGCATGCAAATGAAAATGACAGTAATAATCCATTTAAAAAATAAATTTAATGTCATTTCTCTTAAAACAAAGAATGTTTCTCAGGAACTGCTTAGTGCTCATCTCTGTTTAAGAGGAAGACATAACTTATAATGAACTACATTCTTTTCATTTTCTTCTTTGTTTCCATAAGAACTTGTAAAATACCTATTTAAGCCTGTCTAGCTATTTTGAACCCTCATCTCTGGTGGTTTTCCTACCAGGATTCATCTTGCCTATAACTGTATCCTTTATAAATCTAGAGATAAGAAAGTTGTGTGATTACTTGTTTGTTTTACAGAATTTTATGGGATTTTATTGATAAACAGCATTTAGACTGCCATGAAAAGTTGGAAGAGATTAAGAATTCAAACCTGTTTCAATGAACAGTTTTAATCGGGAAGACTTTGTAAGCTCCAAATTTATTTTACCTTCTTAAGCTTCCTTGCTAATATAAAACTAGGGCATCTCCATCTGTAAGAATGTGAGAGACTAAGGAGGATATTGAAAGGGGTTATTAAAACAAGGACAAAACCATGGATACAAAGTCCAATAATGGTCGATCATCTTATTCTTTTCACATTCCAAACCAACATCTCATTTTTCTAGATCTCAAGTTACCCAACTCTTACAGACAAGACCCAAAATAATCAAAAACAAAAAGAAGAAGAGTAGGCAAGAAGTACACACAGAATCATGGGCAAAATTATTAAACATTTAGCAAGAATATTGGAAAAATCAAAAACAGTCTAGAGCAACTATTAACATATTATGACTGGCAGGACAAATGCCTTGTTCTTGCCTGGAGAATCCCAGGGACAGGGGAGCCTGGTGGGCTGCCGTCTATGGGGTCACACACAGTCGGGCATGACTGAAGTGACTTAGCAGGGCAAATGCAGATTGTGGCCCGTTTCTATAAACAAAGATATATTGAAACATGGACATGCCTATTTGTTTATATATATATAAAGAGAAGCAAGAGAATTCCAGAAAAACATCTACTTCTGCTTCATTGACTACACTACAGTCTTTGACTGTGTGGATCACTGCACTGTGGAAAATTCTTAAAGAGATGGGAATACCAGAGCACCTTACTTGCTTCCTAAGAAATCTGTATGAAGGTCAAGAAGCAACAGTTAGAATGAGACATGGAATACCAGACTGGTTCCAAACTGGGAAAGGATTACAACAAGGCTGTATATTGTCATTGCTTATTTAACTTGCATGTAGAGCACATCATGTGAAATATTGGGCTGGATGAATCACAAGCTGAAATCAAGATTTCCAGGAAAAATATCAATAACCTCAGATATGCAGATGACACCATCCTTATGGCAGAAAGGGAAGAGGAACTGAAGAGCCTCTTGATGAAGATGAAAGAGGGGAGTAGAAAAGCTGGCTTAAAACTCAACATTCAAGAAACTAAATCTGTTTCATATATGATAATATACATGTTTCAATGCTATTCTCTCAGATCATCCCAGCCTCACCTTCTCCCACAGAGTCCAAAAGACTGTTCTATACATCTGTATCTCTTTTGCTGTCTCGCATATAGGGTTATCATTACCATATTTCTAAATTCTATATATATGTGTTAGTATACTGCATTGGTGTTTTTCTTTCTGGCTTACTTCACTCTGTATAATAACCTCCAGTTTCATCCACTTCATTAGAACTGATTCAAATGTATTCTTTTTAATGGCTGAGTAATATTCCATTGTATATATGTACCACAGCTTTCTTATCCATTCATCTGCTGATGGGCATCTAGGTTGCTTCTATGTCCTGGCTATTATAAACAGTGCTGTGATGAACATTGGGGTACACGTGTCTCTTTCAATTCTGGTTTCCTTGGTGTGTATGCCCAGCAGTGGGATTGCTGGGTCATATGGCAGTTCTATTTCCAGTTTTTAAAGGAATCTCCACATTGTTCTCCATAGTGGCTGTACTAGTTTGCATTCCCACCAACAGTGTAAGAGGGTTCCCTTTTCTCCACACCCTCTCCAGCATTTATTGTTTGTAGAGTTTTGTATAACAATCATTCTGACTGGTGTGAGATGGTACCTCATTGTGGTTTTGATTTGCATTCCTCTGATAATGAGTGATGTTGAGCATCTTTTCATGTGTTTGTTAGCCATCTGAATGTCTTCTCTGGAGAACTGTCTGTTTAGTTCTTTGGCCCATTTTTGATTGGGTCATTTGTTTTTCTGGAATTGAGCTACAGGAGTTGCTTGTATATTTTTGAGATTAATTCTTTGTCAGTTGTTTCATTTGCTATTATTTTCTACCATTCTTAAGGCTGAGAGAATAGCATTGAAACATATATATTATCATATATGAAACAGATTGTGAGTCCAGGTTCAATTCATGAGACAGGGTGCTCAGGGCTGGTGCACTGGGATGACCCAGAGGGATGGGAGGAGGGTTTTGGATGGGGGACACATGTACACCCATGGCTGATTCACATCAATGTATGGCAAAAACCACTACAATATTGTAAAGTAATTAGCCTCCAACTAAAATAAATAAATTAAAAAAAAAAAAAACTAAATCATGGCATATGGTCCAATCACTGTGGCAAATAGATGGGGAAACAATGAAAACAGTGACAGACTTTATTTTCTTGGGCTCCAAGATCAGTGCAGATGGTGACTGCAGCCATGAAATTAAAAGATGCTTACTCCTTGGAAGAAAAGCTATGACCAACCTAGACAGCATATTAAAAAGCAGAGACATTACTTTGCCAACAAAGGTCTGTCTATCCAAGATTACAGTTTTTCCAGTGGTCATGTATGGATGTGAGAGTTGGACTATAAAGAAAGCTCAGCACTGAAGAATTGTTGCTTTTGAAATGTGTTGTTGGAGAAGACACTTGAGAGTCCCTCGGAATGCACAAAGATCAAACCAGTCAATCCTAAAGGAAATCAGTCCTGAATATTCATTAGAAGGACTGATGCTGAAGCTGAAGCTCTAATAGTTAGGTCACCTGGGGCAAAGAACTGACTCATTGGAAAAGACCCTGTTGCTGGCAAAGATTGAAGGCAGAAGGAGAAGGGAACAACAGAAGATGAGATGGTTGGATGGCATCACCAACTCAATGGACGTGTGTTTGAGCCAGTTCCCGGAGTTGGTAATGAACAGAGAAGCTTGGCATGATGCAGTCCATGGAGTCACAAAAAATTGGACATGACTGAGAGACTGAACTGAACTAGCTGATGGAATATTCATGCAGTTCTCATACTCCTAAGGTAAAATAATTTGAGCAGTCTTCATTGTAAACATGAAACACTGCACATCACTTTTAGTTAGGATAATGCAACAAAATCTCCCACTCTCCAGAAAAAAAATTATGTGCCAAGACTACTATGTGATTCGGGTTTACTGATTTAGAAGCTTGGTGAATACAGAGTTGAATTCTCCTTTCTATTGTACCATTCACTGATGGCTATAGCCTTTTCTCACAGTGGCATGAGCAGAGATCACCACAGTTTCATTTCTCTGTTTCTATTTCTTACACAGATAGACTGTACTGACATATTGAACTGAAAATAATGGTGTGACAGTGCTTAAAATAGTATTTCTGCACTGTTAATACAACTGAGAATCTCTGTATGTCTGATGCTGTAGCAGGGTGTACACTGTGTGTGTTTCACAATTTTTCTGTAAAAGGAAAACAAAAATAAAATTATGCACATAGCAAAATCCCATTTCCCTTTCCCCTACAGAAATGAAGGGTAGTGTTAAGCAGTTGTGTCCTACTCTTTGCAACCCCATGGACGGTAGCCCACTAGGCTTCTCTGTCTATTCTCAAGGCAAGAATACTGCAGTGCATAGGCATTGCCTTCTCCAGGGGTTCTTCCCAACCAGGGCATGGATACCCATGGATATGAATGGATAAGAAGGTTGTGATATATATACACAATGGAATATTACTTAGCCATTAAAAAGAACATTTGAGTCAGTTCTAATGAGGGGGATGAAACTGGAGCCTGTTATACAGAGTGAAGGAAGTAAGTAAGAAAAAAAACACCAATACAGTATATTAATGCATATATATGGAATTTAGAAAGATGGTAATGATGACCCCATATGCAAGATAGCGAAAGAGACACAGATGTAAAGAACAGACTTTTGGACTCTGGGAAAAGGCAAGGATGGGATGATTTGAGAGAATAGCATCAAAACATGTATATTACCATATGTGAAACATGACCAGTCCAAGTTTGAGGCATGAAATAGGGCACTCAAACCCAATGCACTGGGACAACCCAGAGGAATGGGACAGGGTTGGAGGGGGTCTGGGTCAGGGGGACACATATACACCCGTGGCTGACTTATGTCAATGTATGGCAAAAACCACCCCAATATTGTAAAGTATTTAGCCTCCAATTAAAATAAATAAGCTAATTTAGAAAAAAATATTTTTATTGTTGTCTAGATCTGCAAAAAACAAAAACAAAAAACAAGCCATTGGTAATTTAATAGGGATTGCAGTGAATCTGTCGATTACCTTGGGTAGTATAGTCATTTGACATTTCAAAACCATATAAGCATTACTATTGTTCAATCTAAATACCACGCATGTCTTTTTCCATGCACTATATAAGAATTTTGCCTCTGAGACAACTATTTTGAAGCATAGGATAATGGGCACTCAAAACCACAATCTCTGAATGAAAGGAACTCATGAGTAAGCCCTATATTTATCTCAGCACCCTATCCAGGAACAATTTCCTAATTTGTGGAGCAGAGAAGAAAAATTCAAACAAAGCTTCTGAGCTGAGAAAGCAGAGATCAGGATCTGCCTACTAAAGCAGCTACAGTCTGCGATCACTAAGAAGGAATTACCTGAGTAAGGGAGATAAAGTGCAGGGGTGAGGGGGAAGCAGAAATCTGTGTGACAGCTTCCTACAAGTCACTGGCTGAGAGTGGAATTACGATTTTTCCAGGTAAGATCATATGAAATTTTGAGCTGCTCCTGGGTTGAGAGTAGAACAAAATAAACAGAAATCAGTAAGTGGTAGCAGACATTTGAATTCAAGCACAAGCAGAGTGGAGACCTTTTCAGCACCTGAACATTTAATTAAGATGTCAGCAGGATTGTGCCTTAGGAATAAAACCCGTGTCCTGTCACAAAGCCATCTTTAGACCTTAGGAATTTGAGTCTCAACATGTTGGAGGTGCTTGGTAAGTGCTTTGAGCTTTCTACCAACCCACCTCAAGAAAACATAAAACCAAACCCAGATCTGTTCAAAGAGACCAGTCACTAATCTTCCAGGAAAAAAATCTCTACACTTTGTAGAGAAAAAAAAAAATTCAGCATCTGTGTTATATATCAATATTAATGTCATATATATATAAACACTATATTTCTAGAAGATAGAAAATTGTGATTCATAGCCAAAAAATGTAATAAGTAGAAAGAGACCCCCAAATTGTCCAGATAATAGATTTACCAAATTTTAAAAACAGTATTGTGAATACATACAATAAGTAATGAAAAATAATATGATCTTAATGAATAATCATGTAGGAAATCTTAGCATTAAAAAAAAAAAGAAATGGAAATTTCAAAATACAACAAGATGGAAATACTGTATAACAGTGTTATAACAACTGAAATACAAAGTTCATGTTAGGCTTAATAGCAGAATGCTTTAGATTTTTAGAAAATGGAAACAACTTGTTATATCCACAGGAATTATAGAATTGAATAATTGGATTTATGCAATATATAATCAAATAAATCAATTAGAAAATGGAGAATAAAGCATTAAAGAAAGTAAATAGGCCTTAGTGACCTATGGACTATAGCCTACCAGGCTCCTCTGTCCATGGAATGCTCCAGGCAAGAATACTGGAGTGTATACCCATTCCCTTCTCCAGGGGATCTTCCTGACCCAGGAATCAGACACAGGTCTCCTTAATTGAAGGCAGGTTCTTTACCATCTGAGCCACCAGGGAATGTCTAGTGACCTATGTATGTATGTATGCTAAGTCATAAACTGGAAAATTCCTAAAGAGATGGGAATATCAGGCCACCTTGCTTGCCTCCTGAGAAATCCGTATACAGGTCAAGAACCAATAGTTAAAACTGGACATGGAACAGACTGACTCCAAATTGGTAAAGGAGTACGTCAAGGCTGTATATTGTCACCCTGTTTATTTACCTTACATGCATAGTACATCATGTGAAATGCCTGGCTGGATAAGGCACAAACTGGAATCAAGATTGTCAGGAGAAATACCAATAACCTCAGATATGCAGATGACACCACCCTTATGGCAGAAAGTGAAGAGGAATTAAACAGACTTTTGATGAAGGTGAAAAAGGAGAGCCTGAAAAACTGGCTTAAAACTCAATATTCAAAAAACTAAGATCATGACATCCAGTCCCATCACTTCATGGCAAATAGATGGGGAAACAATGGAAACAGTGAGAGACTATTTTCTTGGGCTCCAAAATCATCGCAGATGGTGACTGCAGCCATGAAATTAAAAGACACTTGCTCCTTGGAAGAAAAGCTGTGATCAACCTAGACAGCATATTAAAAAACAGAGACATTACTTTGCCAACAAAGGTCCATCTAGTCAAAGCTATGGTTTTTCCAGTAGTCATGATGAATGTGAGAGTTGGACTATAAAGAAAGCTGAGTGCCAAAGAATGGATGCTTTTGAACTGTGATGTTGGAGAAGACTCTTGAGAGTCCTTTGGACTGCAAGGGAGATCAAACCAGTCTTTAAAGGAAATCAATCCTGAATATTCATTAGAAGGACTAATGCTGAAGTTCCAATTCTTTGGTCACCTGATGCAAAGAACTAACTCATTGGAAAAGACCCTGATGCTGGGAAAGATTGAAGGCAGGAGGAGAAGGGGAAGACAGAGGATGAGATGGTTGGATGGCATCACTGACTCAATGGGCATGAGTTTAAATGGGCTCCAGAAGTTTCTGATGGCCAGGGAAGCCTGCTGTGCTGCAGTCCATGGGGAGGCAGAGTCAGACACGACTGTGCGACTGAACTATAACAAATGAAAATAAAGATAGAGAAAAATAAACTTCTCTCCCTACCTCAAAGGAAATAAATTGAAGAGAAACATGAACCTAAATATGTAAGTTAATGCTAAAGCATAAAACAACAAGAAAAAAAATGTGAGAGAAAATCTTTGTGACTTTAAGTATTCCTTGACAGAACATTAAAAAGCAGTTAACCATAAAGGTAAAAATTGATAAATTTTATTCAGTGAGCTGAAAATCTTTGTTATTAGGGGACTAAATAAAATAAAAGAAGAAATACAAAATGGGAAAATATTTTTTAAATACGTGTCTATAAAAGGATTTGTATCCAGAGTATAGTAAAATATTTTTTAATCTTGTATTTTTTAATACATAGGTAAATACATGCATACTTAAAAAAGAAAATACTTAACAAAAGAGAACACTTCACAGAAGAGAATACGTAGATGACTAAAGAATGTATGGAAAGAGAATGCAACCTCATTGAGCATCAACAAGAGACACACTATAATAAGTACCACTTCATATCCACTTAAAAATTAAAATGTTGATAATATCAGATCACACATTGCAGATGTGAATATTAAATGATAAAATTTCTTTGGAAAAGCCCTTCAGTCCTTCATAAAGTGAAAGTATGACTCAGCAATTCAACTCCTAAGTAATTGCATACTATGTGTACACAAATGATTATACTAGGCTTCCCTGGTAGCTCAGTAGTAAAGAATCTGCCTGCAGTGCAGGAGATATGGATTCAATACTTGGGTCGGGAAGATCCCCTGCAGGAGGAAATGGCACCCCGCTCCAGTAATCTTGCCTGGGAAATGCTATGGACAGAGGAACCTGGCAAGCTACACACAGTCCTGCTGCTGCTGCTGCTAAGTCGCTTCAGCCATGTCCAACTCTGTGTGAACCCATAGATGGCAGCCCACCAGGCTCCCCCGTCCCTGGGATTCTCCAGGCAAGAACACTGGAGTGGGTTGCCATTTCTTTCTCCAATGCATGAAAGTGAAAAGGGAAAGTGAAGTTGCTCAGTCGTGTCCGACTCTTAGCGACCCCATGGACTGCAGCCTACCAGGCTTCTCCATCCATGGGATTTTCCAGGCAAGAGTACTGGAGTGGGGTGCCATTGCCTTCTCCGACGCACAGTCCATAGGGTCAAAAAGAGTCAGACATGACTGACTGACTGACTGAACACACACTTTACTCATAATAGTGCCAAGCTGTAAACAAATTGAATTTTACCCAGAGGCAAAAGCATAAAATATAATTTTATATTCAGATAAAGAAAAGATAAACTATGTTCTTGAATTTTATGTGCTAATGACTGCAAGAGGTAAGAGATGATAGCAAAATTCTGCATCACAGTTGAGATGGTGATTTTATGAATACATATTTATTCAGTTCAGTTGCTCAGTCATGTCCGACTCTTTGCGACTCCATGAACCAAAGACACCAGGCCTCCCTGTCCATCACAAACGCCTGGAGTCCACCCAAACCCATGTCCATTGAGTCAGGGATGCCATCCAACCATCTCATCCTCTGTCATCCCCTTCTCCTCCTGCCCTCAATCTTTCCCAGCATCAGGGTCTTTTCAAATGAGTCAGTTTTCTCATGACGTGGCCAAAGTATTGGAGTTTCAGCTTCAGCATCAGTCCTTCCAATGAACACCCAGGACTGATCTCCTTTAGGATGGACTGGTTGGATTTCCTTGCAGTCCAAGGGACTCTCAAGGATCTTCTCCAACACCACAGTTCAAAAGCGTCAATTCTTTGGCGCTCAGCTTTCTTCATAGTCCAACTCTCACATCCATACATGACCACTGGAAAAACCATAGCCTTGACTAGATGGACCTTTGTTGGCAAAGTAATGTCTCTGCTTTTCAATATACTATCTAGTTTGGCCATAACTTTCCTTCCAAGGAGTAAGTGTCTTTTAATTTCATGACTGCAATCACCATCTGCAGTGATTTTGGAGCCCGGAAAAATAAAATGAGCCACTGTTTCCATTGTTTCCCCATCTATTTGCCATGAAGTGATGGGACCAGATGCCATGATCTTTGTTTTCTGAATGTTGAGCTTTAAGCCAACTTGTTCACTCTCCTCTTTCACTTTCATCAAGAGGCTTTTGAGTTCCTCTTCACTTTCTGCCATATGGGTGGTGTCATCTCCATAACTGTGATTATTGATATTTCTCCTGGCAATCTTGATTCCAGCTTGTGCTTCTTCCAGCCCAGCATTTCTCATGATGTACTCTGCATATAAGTTAAATAAGCAGGGTGACAATATACAGCCTTGATGTACTCCTTTTCCTATTTGGAACCAGTCTGTGGTTCCATGTCCAGTTCTAACTGTTGCTTCCTGACCTGCATACAGGTTTCTCAAGAGGTAGGTCAGCTCATTAAATTTAAAAATGCAAGCTCAAAATGTATATATTAATATTTTGTGGTTTTTAAGGTATACCTCATCAGGATGGTTAAAATAACAAAGGGAAAAAAGTGTTGTCCTCATAAAATAGAGAAGATATTGCATCTATGAAATAAGAAATTTATGTAAAGGAAAAAAATTGAAAATTAAACTTTAAAAGTTAAAAATTTGGGAGGAGGAGCCAAGATGGCGGAGGAGTAGGACGGGGAGAACACTTTCTCCCCCACAAATTCATCAAAAGAGCATTTAAACGTCGAGTAAATTCCACAAAACAACTTCTGAATGCCGGCAGAGGACATCAGGCACCCAGAAAAGCAGCCCAACTCTTCGAAAGGAGGTAGGAAAAAATATAAAAGACAAAAAAAGAGACAAAAGAGGGAGGGACGGAGTTCCGTCCCGGGAAGGGAGTCTTAAAAAGAGAGAAGTTTCCAAACACCAGGAAACCCTCTCACTGCCGAATCTGTGCCGAGCTTTGGAAGCACAGAGGGCAACATAAAAGGGAGGGGAAAAAAAAAAATAAACAATTAAAAATCGCGGATTGTGAGCCCTACGGTATCTCCCCCAGCGGAGAAGCAGCGCAGACGCCAGCACACGGCATTAGCAAGCGGGGGCTGGGCAGGGAAGCGGGGCGCGGGCTGTGTCCCTTAGAGTAAGAATCGGGCCGAATGTCCTGAGCGCTATCTGAGCGAAATAATTTGGGCTAGCAAACCAGACTGTGGGATATCTACCACGCGAAAAGCCAGCCCTAACCTAAGACACCGCCAGGCCTGCGCACGGAACAAAGGACTGAGCAGAGATAGCCGGCTGCAGACCTTCCCCCTCTGGTGACAGGCAGCCAGAGCTGGAAGGGGGCAATCGCAGCCCCAGAGAGACACTATCTATAAAACTGTAAGCAGGCTTCTTTGCTAACTAAAACTTCTTGGGGGTCTGGACGGTCAACATCTGCCTGAGAAGGTGCGCCGGTTTTACACCCAGATAACCGAGTGGCGGGGAGGCGATAAGTCGCAGCATTGGCGCCCGCCAAACACATCACCTGAGCTGCTCGGATCTGGGAAGAGCACAATAGGCAGGCCCAACCGAGTCTGCGCCTCTGAGGACTACCCGAGTGCCTGAACCTGTGCAGCTTGGACCTGGGAGCTCAGCCCAGGGCTGGCCTCTGATTGTTCCCGGCGGAACAACCTAGAGCCCGAGCAGTGTGGGCACGGAGGCTACACACGCCGTGAGCGGGGGCAGACCCAGTGTGGCTGAGGCACTGCGAGAGCACGCCAGTGTTATCTGTTTGCAGCATCCCTCCCTCCCTCCCCACAGCGCGGCTGAACAAGTGAGCCTAAATTAAAAAAAAAAAAAAAAAAAATAGTGTCCTCAACCATCCCCTTTGTGTCAGGGCGGGAACCAGACACTGAAGAGACCAGCAAACAGAAGAAGCTGTAACAGAGGGAAACGCCTTGGAAGCTACAGGCCATAGATTAAAACCCTGTGGTTACTACGGATTACATAGGAAGGGGCCCATAGATCTTGAGAAATATAAGTCGGACTAAGGAACTGCCAAAAATGAACTGAACCCAAAATACTCACAACAAAACCAGAGAAAGACCTAGATATATTTTTACTATTTTTACGATCAATCTTTCTTTCTTTTTTTTTTTTTTAATTAAAAAAGAAAAAAATTTTTTAAGTCCTCTATTGTCCTTTAATTTTCACTTTTATAACTATTACTTTGCAAAAAAAAAAAAGACCCTATTTTTTTTTTCTTCTTCAGCAAACTTCATATATATATTTTATAATTTTTTGACCGTGGTTTGTTTTTTTTTTTTTTTTCTTTTTTCTTTTTCTTCTTTTCTTTAACATTGTATTTTTGAAATTCCAAACTGTACTCTAGATTTATAATTTTAGCCTTTTGATATATGCTATCAATTTGGTACCTATAGTTTTTTTCATAATTTCTGTGACTTTTTTTTTCCTCTGTTTCTTTCTCTTATTCTTTTATATAACATCATATATCTGCAATTCCAAACTCTACTCAAGATTTTTAATTTATGCTTTTTGGTATTTGATATCAATTTTGTACCTGGATTTTCTTTATAATTTTTGCGACATTGTTTTTGTTGGTTTGTTTGTTTTCTCTCTTTATTTTTCTTCTTCTTCTTCTTTTTTTTTTTTTTTTTTTAACGTTGTATTTTTGAAATTCCAAACTCTACTCTAGATTTTTAATTTTTGCTTTTTGGTATTAGTTATCAATTTTGTACCTGTAGTTTCTTTATTACTTTCACGACCTTGTTTGTTTTTCTTTGTTCGTTTTTTCTCTCTTTCTTTTCCTTCTTCTTTTCATTAACATCGCATTTTTGAAATTCCAAACTCTACTTTAGATTTCTAATTTTTGTTTTTATGTATTTGTTACCAATTTTGTACCTTTAAGAACCCAATCTTCAGGACCCATTTTTCACTAGTGTACGAGATTACTGGCTTGACTGCTCTCTCTCCCTTTGGACTCTCCATTTTCTCCACCAGGTCACCTGTATCTCCTCCCTAACCCCTCTCTACTCTACCCAACTCTGTGAATTTCTGTGTGTTCCAGACGGTGGAGAACACTTAAGGAACTGATTACTGGCTGGATCTGTCTCCCTCCTTTTCATTTCCCCCTTTTATCCTTCTGGCCACCTCTGTCTCCTGCCTCCTTCTTCTCTTCCCTGTATAACTCCGTGAACATCTCTGAGTGGTCCAGTTGTGGAGTGCACATAAGGAAGTGACTACTGGATAGCCCACTCTCTCCACTATTGATTCCACCTCATCTCATTTGGGTCACCTCTAACTCCCTCCTCCCACTTCTCTTCTCCATGTAACGCTGTGAACCTCTCTGAGTGACCCTCACAGTAGAGAAACTTTTCATCTTTAACGTAGATGTTTTATCAGTGGTGCTGTATAGAAGGAGAAGTTTTGAAACTACTGTAAAATTAAGACCGATAACTGGAAGTAGGAGGCTTAAGTCCAAACCCTGACTCCAGGGAACTCCTGACTCCAAGGAACATTAATTGACAGGAGCTCATCAAACGCCTCCATACCGACACTGAAACCAAGCACCACACAAGGGCCAACAAGTTCCAGGGAAAGACATACCAAGCAAATTCTCCAGCAACAAAGGAACACAGCCCTGAGCTTCAAGATACAAGCTGCCCAAAGTCACCCCAAAACCATAGACATCTCATAACTCATTACTGGACATTTCATTACACTCCAGAGAGAAGAAATACAGTTCCATCCACCAGAACATCGACACAAGCTTCCCTAACCAGGAAGCCTTGACAAGCCACCTGTACAAACCCACACACAGCGAGGAAACGCCACAATAAAGAGAACTCCACAAACTGCCAGAATACAGAAAGGACACCCCAAACTCAGCAATTTAAACAAGATGAAGAGACAGAGGAATAGCCAGCAGATAAAGGAACAGGATAAATGCCCACCAAACCAAACAAAAGAGGAAGAGATAGGGAATCTACCTGATAAAGAATTCCGAATAATGATAGTGAAATTGATCCAAAATCTTGAAATTAAAATGGAATCACAGATAAATAGCCTGGAGGCAAGGATTGAGAAGATGCAAGAAAGGTTTAACAAGGACTTAGAAGAAATAAAAAAGAGTCAATATATAATGAATAATGCAATAAGTGAAATTAAAAACACTCTGGAGGCAACAAATAGTAGAATAACAGAGGCAGAAGATAGGATTAGTGAATTAGAAGATAGAATGGTAGAAATAAATGAATCAGAGAGGATAAAAGAAAAACGAATTAAAAGAAATGAGGACAATCTCAGAGACCTCCAGGACAATATTAAACGCTACAACATTCGAATCATAGGGATCCCAGAAGAAGAAGACAAAAAGAAAGACCATGAGAAAATACTTGAGGAGATAATAGTTGAAAACTTCCCTAAAATGGGGAAGGAAATAATCACCCAAGTCCAAGAAACCCAGAGAGTCCCAAACAGGATAAACCCAAGGCGAAACACCCCAAGACACATAGTAATCAAATTAACAAAGATCAAACACAAAGAACAAATATTAAAAGCAGCAAGGGAAAAACAACAAATAACACACAAGGGAATTCCCATAAGGATAACAGCTGATCTTTCAATAGAAACTCTTCAAGCCAGGAGGGAATGGCAAGACATACTTAAAATGATGAAAGAAAATAACCTACAGCCCAGATTATTGTACCCAGCAAGGATCTCATTCAAGTATGAAGGAGAAATCAAAAGCTTTTCAGACAAGCAAAAGCTGAGAGAATTCTGCACCACCAAACCAGCTCTCCAACAAATACTAAAGGATATTCTCTAGACAGGAAACACAAAAATTGTGTATAAATTCGAACTCAAAACAATAAAGTAAATGGCAACGGGGTCATACTTATCAGTAATTACCTTAAACGTAAATGGGTTGAATGCCCCAACCAAAAGACAAAGACTGGCTGAATGGATACAAAAACAAGACCCCTGCATATGTTGTCTACAAGAGACCCACCTCAAAACAGGGGACACATACAGACTGAAAGTGAAGGGCTGGAAAAAGATTTTCCATGCAAATAGGGACCAAAAGAAAGCAGGAGTAGCAATACTCATATCAGATAAAATAGACTTTAAAACAAAGACTGTGAAAAGAGACAAAGATGGTCACTACATAATGATCAAAGGATCAATCCAAGAAGAAGATATAACAATTATAAATATATATGCACCCAACACGGGAGCACCGCAGTATGTAAGACAAATGCTAACAAGTATGAAAGAAGAAATTAACAATAACACAATAATAGTGGGAGACTTTAATACCCCACTCACACCTATGGATAGATCAACTAAACAGAAAATTAACAAGGAAACACAAACTTTAAATGATACAATAGACCAGTTAGACCTAATTGATATCTATAGGACATTTCATCCCAAAACAATGAATTTCACCTTCTTCTCAAGTGCACATGGAACCTTCTCCAGGATAGATCACATCCTGGGCCATAAAGCTAGCCTTGGTAAATTCAAAAAAATAGAAATCATTCCAAGCATCTTTTCTGACCACAATGCAGTAAGATTAGATCTCAATTACAGGAGAAAAACTATTAAAAAATCCAACATATGGAGGCTGAACAACACACTGCTGAATAACCAACAAATCACAGAAGAAATCAAAAAAGAAATCAAAATTTGCATAGAAACGAATGAAAATGAAAACACAACAACCCAAAACCTGTGGGACACGGTAAAAGCAGTCCTAAGGGGAAAGTTCATAGCAATACAGGCACACCTCAAGAAACAAGAAAAAAGTCAAATAAATAACCTAACTCTACACCTAAAGCAACTAGAAAAGGAAGAAATGAAGAACCCCAGGGTTAGTAGAAGGAAAGAAATCTTAAAAATTAGAGCAGAAATAAATGCAAAAGAAACAAAAGAGACCATAGCAAAAATCAACAAAACCAAAAGCTGGTTCTTTGAAAGGATAAATAAAATTGACAAACCATTAGCCAGACTCATCAAGAAACAAAGGGAGAAAAATCAAATCAATAAAATTAGAAATGAAAATGGAGAGATCACAACAGACAACACAGAAATACAAAGGATCATAAGAGACTACTATCAACAATTATATGCCAATAAAATGGACAATGAGGAAGAAATGGACAAATTCTTAGAAAAGTACAACTTTCCAAAACTCGATCAGGAAGAAATAGAAAATCTTAACAGACCCATCACAAGCACGGAAATTGAAACTGTAATCAAAAATCTTCCAGCAAACAAAAGCCCAGGTCCAGACGGCTTCACACCTGAATTCTACCAAAAATTTAGAGAAGAGCTAACACCTATCCTGCTCAAACTCTTCCAGAAAATTGCAGAGGATGGTAAACTTCCAAACTCATTCTATGAGGCCACCATCACCCTAATACCAAAACCTGACAAAGATCCCACAAAAAAAGAAAACTACAGGCCAATATCACTGATGAACATAGATGCAAAAATCCTTAACAAAATTCTAGCAATCAGAATCCAACAACACATTAAAAAGAT
The DNA here is from genome assembly GCF_029407905.1 of Bubalus kerabau. Classification (NCBI taxonomy): domain Eukaryota; kingdom Metazoa; phylum Chordata; class Mammalia; order Artiodactyla; family Bovidae; genus Bubalus; species Bubalus kerabau. The sequence continues at coordinate 143,786,416 of NC_073624.1, read as the reverse complement.
CATACACCATGACCAAGTGGGCTTTATCCCAGGGATGCAAGGATTCTTCAATATCCGCAAATCAATCAATGTAATACACCACATCAACAAATTGAAAAATAAAAACCATATGATTATCTCAATAGATGCAGAGAAAGCCTTTGACAAAATTCAACATCCATTTATGATCAAAACTCTCCAGAAAGCAGGAATAGAAGGAACATACCTCAACATAATCAAAGCTATATATGACAAACCCACAGCAAACATTATCCTCAATGGTGAAAAATTGAAAGCATTTCCTCTAAAGTCAGGAACAAGACAAGGGTGCCCACTTTCACCATTACTATTCAACATAGTTTTGGAAGTTTTGGCCACAGCAATCAGAGCAGAAAAAAAAATAAAAGGAATCCAAATTGGAAAAGAAGAAGTAAAGCTCTCACTGTTTGCAGATGACATGATCCTCTACATAGAAAACCCTAAAGACTCCACCAGAAAATTACTAGAACTAATCAATGACTATAGTAAAGTTGCAGGATATAAAATCAACACACAGAAATCCCTTGCATTCCTATACACTAATAATGAGAAAACAGAAAGAGAAATTAAGGAAACAATTCCATTCACCATTGCAACGGAAAGAATAAAATACTTAGGAATATATCTACCTAAAGAATCTAAAGACCTATATATAGAAAACTATAAAACACTGGTGAAAGAAATCAAAGAGGACACTAACAGATGGAGAAATATACCATGTTCATGGATTGGAAGAATCAATATAGTGAAAATGAGTATACTACCCAAAGCAATCTATAGATTCAATGCAATCCCTATCAAGCTACCAACAGCATTCTTCACAGAGCTAGAACAAATAATTTCACAATTTGTATGGAAAAACAAAAAACCTCGAATAGCCAAAGCGATCTTGAGAAAGAAGAATGGAACTGGAGGAATCAACCTACCTGATTTCAGGCTCTACTACAAAGCCACAGTTATCAAGACAGTATGGTACTGGCACAAAGACAGAAATATAGATCAATGGAACAAAATAGAAAGCCCAGAGATAAATCCACGCACATATGGACACCTTATCTTCGACAAAGGAGGCAAGAATATACAATGGATTAAAGACAATCTCTTTAACAAGTGGTGCTGGGAACTCTGGTCAACCACTTGTAAAAGAATGAAACTAGAACACTTTCTAACACCATACACAAAAATAAACTCAAAATGGATTAAAGATCTAAACGTAAGACCAGAAACTATAAAACTCCTAGAGGAGAACATAGGCAAAACACTCTCTGACATACATCACAGCAGAATCCTCTATGACCCACCTCCCAGAATATTGGAAATAAAAGCAAAAATAAACAAATGGGACCTAATTAACCTTAAAAGCTTCTGCACATCAAAGGAAACTATTAGCAAGGTGAAAAGACAGCCTTCAGAATGGGAGAAGATAATAGCAAATGAAGCAACTGACAAACAACTAATCTCGAGAATATACAAGCAACTCCTACAGCTCAACTCCAGAAAAATAAATGACCCAATCAAAAAATGGGCCAAAGAACTAAATAGACATTTCTCCAAAGAAGACATACAGATGGCTAACAAACACATGAAAAGATGCTCAACATCACTCATTATCAGAGAAATGCAAATCAAAACCACTATGAGGTACCATTTCACACCAGTCAGAATGGCTGCGATCCAAAAGTCTACAAGTAATAAATGCTGGAGAGGGTGTGGAGAAAAGGGAACCCTCTTACACTGTTGGTGGGAATGCAAACTAGTACAGCCACTATGGAGAACAGTGTGGAGATTCCTTAAAAAACTGGAAATAGACATGCCTTATGATCCAGCAATCCCACTGCTGGGCATACACACTGAGAAAACCAGAAGGGAAAGAGACACGAGTACCCCAATGTTCATCGCAGCACTGTTTATAATAGCCAGGACATGGAAGCAACCTAGATGTCCATCAGCAGATGAATGGATAAGACAGCTGTGGTACATATACACAATGGAGTATTATTCAGCCATTAAAAAGAATACATTTGAATCAGTTCTAATGAGGTGGATGAAACTGGAGCCTATTATACAGAGTGAAGTAAGCCAGAAAGAAAAACACCAATACAGTATACTAACGCATATATATGGAATTTAGAAAGATGGTAACAATAACCCTGTGTACGAGACAGCAAAAGAGACACTGATGTATAGAACAGTCTTATGGACTCTGTGGGAGAGGGAGAGGGTGGGAAGATTTGGGAGAATGGCATTGAAACATGTAAAATATCATGTATGAAATGAGATGCCAGTCCAGGTTCGATGCACGATACTGGATGCTTGGGGCTGGTGCACTGGGACGACCCAGAGGGATGGAATGGGGAGGGGGGAGGGAGGAGGGTTCAGGATGGGGAACACATGTATACCTGTGGCGGATTCATTTTGATATTTGGCAAATCTAATACAGTTATGTGAAGTTTAAAAATAAAATAAAATTAAAAAAAAAAAAAGTTAAAAATTTGTAAATGGAGAGAGAGGAGCAGAGGAAGAGAGAAAAAGAGGGAGGGAATGAGAGAGGAAGTGAGGAGAAAAAGTGAGAGAAAAACGTTGAAAAAAAAATTGTGTAATTCCCTTGTTAGAAAAAGGATTGTAATAAATAGTATTAAAATTAGAAAATCAGCCCCAAATATAAATCAGCCAACTGATAATAGTTTAAGTGAAACAAGAGAGAAATGAAAAAGGGAAATATTTAAAGAAATGACCCAAAGGATTCCTGTTTTCATCATGGCTGCTGCTGCTGCTAAGTCACTTCAGTCGTGTCCGACTCTGTGCGACCCCATAGATGGCAGCCCACCAGGCTCCCCCATCCCTTGGATTGTCCAGGCAAGAACCCTGGAGTGGGTTGCCATTTCCTTTTCCAATGCATGAAAGTGAAAAGGGAAAGTGAAGTTGCTCAGTCGTGTCCTACTCCTAGCGACCCCATGGACTGCAGCCTACCAGGCTCCTCTGTCCTTGGCATTTGCCAGGCAAGAGTACAGGAGTGGGTTGCCATTGCCTTCTCCATTTTATCATGGCAGTTTATACCAACCTGCACATTGAGGATAACTACGAAATCTGGATAAATTTTTTTAAACGAAGTAAAATAAGAATATCTCCTTTTGTGCATCAGAGAGGTGACAAAATAGTGAAAACTCTGTCAGAGAAACTAGAGGAGCTCCTGTGTACAATTTGGTTCATTTGGTGAAACTGAAAGATATTTTATTCCAGTCAAATTTATACTGAGCCACCTGTTTCATGAATAAAATTATAGGTTGTTATCATCTTTGATTTGAGATGGAGAGATGTTGAGATGAATTTCGATATATCATTTACACAAATCTCTACCTAGGATTTATCTGTAGAGGGAACAGAATAAATTCTGTATATGTATTTTCAGAAGAAAGCCCTTGCTCAACCTAAAAGTTATTTGGTGATAAAATGTGGGACAAAATATTTCTGAATACTGTATGTGTGTGTATTTGTACTGAAGTTTTTTTAACATACTATTAAGATAAAATAGTGATGCTAACTTTGGATTGTGGACACATTTTCTAAAGTATCAGGAATGAATTCTGATCAGGATTACAAAAATAATTTCCTTTTAAAATAAATAGCACTTTTACTGAAGCTGACTTTCTCTGTCTACAAGCCAAAGCAATTTGAAACAGTCTGTTTGATAAGTGTCTTCAGTGGAAGAACCCAATTTCCTGGTTATGCTGGCTTTCATTGAATCAAAAAAAAAAACTCAAAGGATGATCTACCTCTCAAACATAATAAAAGTAACAAAGAAAAGTTGAATCAATAACTATAGAGAGTCTTAGCAAATTTTCTAAAGGAAAATTCTTTATAATTAAGTTTTCAACATTGATGTAATATATATACTTTCCAATTTACCCTCTTCCTTTCAAGAGCATATGCTCTATTCTCAAATTTATTACAGAATTTATGTACCCAGCAGGATCCATTTTATCAACCTGTGGTAAACATAGTCATATTTTCAATTTTCTTCCTCAAGATCTAACCTGCCCATACTAACAAGAAGTCCCATCTTTCCTTTCTATATTTGATACCAACCCAGAATTCAGAATTGTACAAGAATTGTGAAACTTTACTCAATCTGTTGCCGATCTACCTATCTATAAAGTTGCTGTTTTGATATGAATAATATTGACATAGATTTTCAAAGAGAGAAGATGGTATTTCCTACAGTGAATATGATTTTAACTAGGTTTTTTATATTGGAAAAAAAATAACCAGTGTGATTTTGAATATACATTTGTAATGAACAGAATTTACTTGCTGAATTTCTTTCCACATATTTCCCAGAGCAGAAAATATTCAATTTTGTTCATTTGTTTTCCCAGACCTTTTTTCCTCAGTTTGTTCATGTAACCATTTTGAATAACAGTTATTAAACTTCTACTATTTACTAGGAACTTATTATTATACTGTGAAAATTTAGAAATTAAAATTATTCTAGAATATGTGCTACCATAAAAATTTATCAACTTGATAAGAGTTGATAAGGATTCTAGTAATTGGTGTGGGTGGCCTCTTCTTTGAAGTATAAAGTTGCTTACTCAATTTATACTGAGCCACTTGAATAATATAAATAAAAGCTAGTATAAATAAAAGAGAAGCAAGAATATATTCTTTCTCTTCTTTTTCCTTTCCTTTACCTATCTCTTTTTTGTAGACTTTGACCTTGATTTTAATAAACATGTAACAAAATATAGCCTCTCATTTATGGCAGATCAAGGTTCTTTTTTTTTTTTTAAATTTTAAAGATTCACTAAGTGTATACTCTTAAAAGAAATACTTTTTGGAGTAATAAATGTTCTGAACAGCTAAGTGGAAACTCCTTAGTTAATGCAACTGTCAGCTCAGTTGAAATTCAGCAAAACAAATAAATATTAAAAGTGTTCTCCTCCATCATTGTCAATAATGTGCTGTCCAAAAGAATAATATTTAGCCATAGGAATTTAAAACTGACAGTTGTTTCTCTAATGATAGAAATTTGAACATATACTGGTTCTGCTAACGTGAATTTATTTAGATGAATAATTTTTACAATTTAGATTTTGGTATTTAATGAAGCATAGTTTATAAAATTGAAAACACTTTAAAATCTCTACTTACAATTCACTTAGCCTGTTGAAAATAAAAGAATTCTAGTGGGATAGTTATTAAGCTATTGTCTTTCAGCGCCAAACATACCTTTTATAGGCTTTGCAATGGTGAGACTGGGACTGTGAAAACTATTTCGCCTTTGCCAAACTGTTAAATTTTGCTAGTAGGATATACTGGAGAGAGGCCAGAAGGAAGGAGGTAAAAGAAGAAGTTGCTGCTTCCAGTTTATTTTTTTCTTGTTGGAGTCATTCCTGTAAAGCCCTTCCTATGAACAACACCAGTTGGTTCCAATCTTTGTCTTTTCTTCCTGCCAACTCCAGATCAGCCTATCATACCCATTAGAGGTGCCCGCAGTGAGCTCACCAGATGGCTGAGTCCCAGAGCCAGGCCCTCATCTGCCTACTTCTCTCCTCTGATAACCCCAGGCCCCTCCTCATTCCCCTGTCCCTAGGCAGGGATAGAGTTACTTTCTGGAGCTCCTACTTATGTGTCGCCAGAGGGTTTCCTTTTATTTTTTTTCTTTTAAGCGTTTTAATAGCTGTTGCAAAATTCCCTAAGATTTTCTTTGTGTGCTGTGTGGTTAGTCATTTCCAGCTCTTTGCGACCCTATGGACTGTAGCCTGCCAGGCTCCTCTGTCCATGGGATTTCCCAGGCAAGAGTACTGGAGTGGGTTGTAATTTCCTCTTTCTGGGGATTTTCTGACCCAGGAATGGAGTCTGAGTCTCCTGCACTGGCAGGCGGATTCTTTACTACTGAGCCACCGGGGATATTAAGCATTGCATGTTTATACTACTTGTGATACATATAATATTATCTATTCAAACAGTTAGTAGAGTTTCTGTTTTTCTGACTAGACCCTGATGAATATAGCTGCTGTTTTATACTGAGTAAGTAGACTTTATAGATTTTGGGTTTGTTTTTTTTTTTTTAATTGTGTAAATATTTTGGCTATGTAACAATTAGGATGTAGACATCTGGAAGAATGATCACTCCCACCATTGCAAAATAACAAGAACTCTTCACAGTATGAAAAATTCACAAATCTTGGAACCCATCAGAGAGCTAAAGTCGTAGGAAAACAACTAGCTGATAATCTAGGGATAGACAGGTATGATCAAGTAGAGATGGGGTGAAACTCTGGCCAATGGTGGCCTGTCTATTGGAAAATGAAGAGGCAGATTCAGCAAAAATGTTTAACAAGTACTGCAGGCCAAGTGTGGAATAGCAAGGTCATATAAACACTGGAGACCATAGAAACAAGGAAATTTCATGTAAATATGAAATCCATGGATATCACTGGTTACTCACAATAAAAAGATGAGGGCAAGGTGAGAGACCTGAGGAAATGATTCTCGTAGAGCAAGCCTGAAGGAAAGGACAGCAGCCACTCTGGTAAAGGCTCAAAGTCGCATCCGGATCATTCTTTCCTGTCTTTGTTAGAAATGAAAGTCCTAAACAGCTGAGAGAAGGGGAATAAATGCTGTTACTTTGTCACTGGTGAAAACCTTTGCAACTAGAAGAAATAAACATGAAAAAGTCCTTTACCTATTGTTGATGGATAAGGAACACATGCTTGGCTCCAATGTACATGCAGGATTACTGAGAACTTCCACCACTGAGACAGATATGCAGTGTCTAAGACAGATTTAGTCAGAGCATAAAGCATGCCCGCTCCAGCCCCTCACCTCTAGCTTGACAAAGTAAAAACTGTTGAATAACAACAGAAACAGAAGCTTTATTGGTAGAAAAAAGTCAAGAACATGGAGAGTAATTTGCTGTGATGCTCAGAACAAAAGGAAGACCTGAAGCAATGTCTGAGGGTACAACAGACATATTATAGGTGGACTCTTTGGCAAACCAAGCCCTACCTTATACACAAGGTGACATTAGAGGGGTTTGAAGTCTGTGGTTCACTTTAGGTAACCACAGATATAACAAATCCCTGATCGTGTTTGGCTTCTGATAAGACTAAATCATCTGTCCACACTGAAGATTTCTGCTCATTTCTAAACATAATACGTTTCATTTCAATTTCCATGATTGTATATAAGATGTCTAGCTATCAACAAAAAATTTCAAAGGATACAAAGAGTCAAAGAGAAAAAAATAACCAAGAGATAAAGTAATCAGCAGACCATAATTAATTATGAAAGAGATGTTCAGATCAGATCAGATCAGTCGCTCAGTCGTGTCCGACTCTTTGCGACCCCATGAATCGCAGCACGCCAGGCCTCCCTGTCCCTCACCAACTCCTAGAGTTCACTCAGACTCACGACCATCGAGTCAGTGATGCCATCCAGCCATCTCATCCTCTGTCGTCCCCTTCTCCTCCTGCCCCCAATCCCTCCCAGCATCAGAGTCTTTTCCAATGAGTCAACTCTTCGCAAGCTATCTAATATTGAGGAACTAAAAAGCCTCTTGATGAAAGTGAAAAAGGAGACTGAAAAGGTTGGCTTAAAGCTCAATATTCATAAAACTAAGATCATGGCATCTGGTCCCATCACTTCATGGGAAATAGATGGGGAAACAGTGGAAACAGTGTTAGACTATTTTTGGGGGGCTCCAAAATCACTGCAGATGGTGATTGCGGCCATGAAATTAAAAGACACTTACTCCTTGGAAGGAAAATTATGACCAACCTAGATAGCATAGTCAAAAGCAGAGACATTACTTTGCTAACAAAGGTCCATCTAGTCAAGGCTATGGTTTTTCCAGTAGTCATGTATGGATGTGAGAGTTGGACTGTGAAGAAAGCTGAGCGCCGAAGAATTGATGCTTTTGAACTGTGGTGTTGGAAAAGACTCTTGAGAGTCCCTTGGACTGCAAGGAGATCCAACCAGTCCATCCTAAAGGAGATCAGTTCTGGGTGTTCTTTGGAAGGAATGATGCTAAAGCTGAAACTCCAATACTTTGGCCACCTCATGCTAAGAGTTGACTCATTGGAAAAGACTCTGATGCTGGGAGGGATTGGGGACAGGAGGAGAAGGGGACAACAGAGGATAAGATGGCTGGATGGCATCACCGACTTGATGGACGTGAGTCTGAGTGAACTCCGGGAGTTGGTGATGGACAGGGAGGCCTGGCGTGCTGCAATTCATGGGGTCGCAAAGAGTCGGACATAACTGAGCGACTGAGCTGAACTGAATAACATTCTTAAATAAATGTGTATATTTTAAGTGCTTTAGTAGACAAAAACAGGCAATAAGTATAATCAGATCAGATGGGTAACTGAAACATAGATACAGAAATTATAATAAAAATTAAGTGAAAATTATAAAAATGAAAAGCCTAGTTAAAGAGATGAAAAAAAAAAAAAAAAAAAAACTTCAATGGGCTCAGTGGTAAACTCAACAGAGGGGAGGGGAAAAAAAAATCACTGAACTCAAAGCTATGCCAAAGGAAATTACCCAAACTGAAGTGATACAAAAGAAAAGCATTAAACCAGGAGAGAGCATCCAAGAACTATAGAACACTATCAAATATATGGGTATTTAGAACCTCAGCAAGAAAACTGGGAAGAAGGAATATTTAAGTAATTAATGGTCAATTATTTTTCAAAATTAGTAAAAGATACCATAGATTCAAGAAGCTCAGGCAATGCCAAACAGAGTAAATAAAAACAACAACCATCTAGACAACATATTTAAAGTCCTAAAATCAGTGATAAACAGATATTCTTGAAGGAACCAAAGGAAAAAAGGTAACAAAAGAGCAACAGAGAAAAGGATTTCAACAGCTGTAGGACAATGAAAAAATCTCTTTTGAAAAAAGTTTTATTTTATATTGGAATATAGTTGATTGGCAAATTTGGAAAACTCAGCAGTGGCCACAGGACTGGAAAGGTTAGTTTTCATTCAAATCCCAAAGAAGGGCAATGCCAAAGAATGTTCAAACTGCAATACAATTGCACTCATTTCTCATGCTAGCATGGTTACGTTCAAAATCCTTCAAGCTAGGTTTCAGCAATGGAGAAGGCAATGGCACCCTACTCCAGTACTCTTGCCTAGAAAATCCCATGGACGGAGGAGCCTGGTGGGCTGCGGTCCATGGGGTCACTAAGAGTCGGACACGACTGAGCGACTTCGCTTTCACTTTTCACTTTCATGCCTTGGAGAAAGAAATGGCAACCCACTCCAGTGTTCTTGCCTGGAGAATCCCAGGGAAAGGGCAGCCTGGTGGGCTGCCGTCTATGGGGTAGTACAGAGTCGGACACGACTGAGGTGACTTAGCAGTAGCAGCAGCAGCAGAGAAAGCAAAGGATTTCCAGAAAAACAACTGCTTCTGTTTCATTGACTAAGCTAAAGTTTTTGACTGTGTGGATCACAACAAACTGTGGAAAATTCTTAGAGATGGGAATACCAGACCATCTTATCTGTCTCCTGTGAAACCTGTATGCCAGTCAAGAAACAACAGTTAGAACTGGACATGTAAAAATAGACTGGTTCAGAATTGGGAAAGGAGTATGACAAGGCTGTATATTGTCACCCTGCTTATTTAACTTATATTCTGTGTACATCATGTGAAATATAGAGCTGGATGAATCACAAGCTGAACCAACATTGCCAAGAGAAATATCAACAACCTCAGATATGCAGATGATACTACTCTAATGGCAAAGTGAAGAGGAACTAAAGAGCCTCTAGATGAGGGTGAAAGAGGAGACTGTAAAAGCTGGCATAAAACTCAACATTCAAAAAATGAAGATCATGGCATCTAGTCTCATCACTTCATGGAAAATAGAAGGGGAGAAAGTGGAATCAGTGACAGATTTTATTTTCTTGGGCTCCAAAATCATTGCAGACAGAAATTGCAGCCATGAAATTAAAAGATGCTTGCTCCTTGGAAGGAAATATGACAAACCTAAACAATGCATTAAAAAGCAGAGACATCACTTTGCTGACAAAGGTCTATAGTCAAAGCTATGGTTTTTCCTGTAGTCATGTATGGATATGTGTTAGTTTCTCAGTTGTGTCTGATTCTTTGCAACCCCATGGACTGTAGCCCACCAGGCTCCTCTGCCCATGGGATTCTCCAGGCAAGAATACTGGAGTGGGTTACACTTCCCTTCTCCAGGGGATCTTCCTGACCCATGGACTGAACCTGAGTCTCCTGCACTGCAGGAAGATTCTTTATCATCTGAACCACCTGGACCATAGAGAAGGCTGAGCGCTGAAGAATTGATGCTTTTGAATTGTAATGCTGGAGAAGACTCTTGAGAGTCCCTTGGGCATCAAGGAGATCAAACCAGTCAATCCTAAAAGAAATCAACCCTGAATTTCCATTGGAAGGACTGTTATTGAAGCTAAAGCTCTGATACTTTGGCCACCTGATGCGAAGAAGTGCTGACTCAATGGAATAGACCCTCATGCTGGGAAAAATTGAAGGCAAAAGGAAAAGCAGGCAGCAGAGGATGAGATGGTTGGATGGCCTCACTGACTCAATGGACATGAATTTGAGCAAACTCTAGGAGATAGTGGAGGACAGAGGAGCCTGGAGTGCTAGAGTCCATGAGGTTGCAAAGAATCAGACATGACTTAGCAACAGAACAATAACAACATAGTAGATTAACAATGTCATGTTAGTTTCAGGTGTACAGCAGAGTGATTCAGTTACTAAGACTTGTTCAACTCTTTGCGACCCCATGGACTATAGCATGCCAGGCTCCTCTGTCCTCCACTATTTCCTGGAGTTTGCTGAAATTCAAGTTCATTGAGTCAGTGATGCTAACATATACATACATCTATTCTTTTTCAGATTCTTTTCCCATGTATGTTATTACAGCATATTGAGTAGAATTTCCTATGGTATATAGTAGATCCCTATTGATTATCTATTTTATATATAATGGTGTATATATTTTAATCCCAGCCTCTATTTTATCCCTCCTCCCCACCTTTCCTTTTGGTAACCATAAGTTTGTTTTACAAGTCTGTGAGTGTGTTTCTGTTTTTGTAAATAAGTTTATTTGCATCATTTTTAGATACCATATGTAAACTGTATCATATAATATTTGTCTTTCCTGTCTGACTTACTTCGCCTAGAATGATGATCTCTCAGTTTATCCAGGTTGCTGCAAATAGCATTATTTTAATGGCTGAGTAATATTCCACTGTATATCTATACCACATCTTCTTTAATCATTCATCTGCTGATGGACATTTAGGTTGCTTCCATATCTTGGCTCTTGTTAACACTGCTGCAAAGAATATTAGAGTGCATGTATCCATTTAAATTATGGTTTTCTCTGTATATATGCCTAGGAGTGGGATTGCTGGATAATACAGTAGCTCTATTGTTAGGTTTTTAAGGAACCTCCATACTGTTCTCCATAGTGGTTATAGAAATTTATGTTCCCACTAACAGTATAGGAGAGTTCTCTTTTCTGTACACTCTCTCCAACATTTATTGTTTGTAGATTTTTTGATGGTGGGCATTTTGACTGGTGTGAAGTGATACTTCATTGTAATTTTGATTTGCATTTCTCTGACAATTAAAGATTATGAGCATCTTTTCATGTGCTCTTTCACCGTCTATAAGTCTTCTTTGTAGAAAAGTCTTTTTAGATATTCTGGGGAAAAAATATCAAAAAAAAAAATTCTATGCCTAGCCAAACAGCTTTCAAAACTGATGAAGAAATAAGGTAGAGAGGGGAAATTATGTTATGCTTGTTAAGGAGGTTTGCTTTACATATAGGGTCATGAGAAAAATAAAAGTATGCAACAAGAGTCAGTTCTTTGATGCATTCTTGTGAATTTAAACAAAGAGAAAGAATCTTGCCTACTTTTGAAGCTTTTTCTATTGTTTGTAAACTAATTTAATGGTAGTATCTAAAGAACAAGATGCTTCAGAGAGATAAGTAATATTTCAGGGAATATAAACTTTTCTACACTTCTGAAAGCAATAGAATCCCAAGAGAAATCTCTTATTTGGAGAGAATGTTTGAAGATTGTGAATGGCTAGACCACTCAGAGAATTATGGGTAGATGTTTTTGAGCTATGGCATTAGACTTCCTCAAAGTCTCCTTTGAGGAAGGATTTATTTTTTTTGAAATTTAGTATATTAAGGAAAATGCAGTTTACTTTTTAAATTTTCTTTTTAAAATTTTAAATAAGTTTTATTGGGATATCATTGACTTGCAATGTTGTGTTAGTTTCAGATATACAGCAAAGTGAATCTGTGTGTACACACACAGACACACACACACACACACACACACACACACACTCCTTTTTTAGATTCTTTTTCCATGTAGGCCATTACAGAGTATTGAGTAGAGTTCTCTGTGCTATACAGCAGATCCTTATTATTTATCTGTTTTATATATATATATAGTAGTATGTAGATGTCAGGCCCAGTCTCCCAATTTATCACTCCTTCCCTATCCCCTGGTAAGCATAAATTTGTTTTCTACATCTGTGGCTTGACTTCTGTTTTGTAAATATTTTCATTTGTACCCCCTTTTTTATTCCACATAAAAGCAATATGATACTTTCTTTCTGTGTTTGACTTACTTCATTCAGTGTGAAAATCTCTGGGTCCATCCATGTTGCTGCAAATGGCAATTTTTTGTTCTTTTCTATGGCTGAGTGATACTCCATTATATATATGTACCCCATCTTCTTTATCCACTCCTCTATTGATATTTAGGTTGCTTTCATTACCTGGCTATTGTAGATAGTGCTGCAACAAACATTGGGGTGCATGTGTCATTTTGAATTTTGGTTTTGATTTTCTCTGGGTATATGCCCAGGGGTAGGATTGCTGGGTCATATGATAGTTGTATTTTTAGTTTTTAAAGGACACTCCATATTTTTCTCCATGGTAGCTGGAGAACATTCCCACCAACAGTATGGGAGGACTCCCTTTTCCAAGAAGGAGACTCTTAATAACTTGAAAATGTTAGGTAAATCTTCAGGGGTGTGGACAGAAAGGAAGGTGGATAAATTAATCCAGATCTTTGAGAAAGCTATTTGATTATATTAGAGTGAGAATAGCTGTTTCTGTAACCTGGCTTTCCCATTGTTTGTGTCCATATCTAGGCCTTGGCATGTGTGTTTATATTTTCAACTCCCTTGTCCTTTTTCGTTTTATGAACTAAAAGCATGTCTAGCTTAATTCAAGTCATAAGATAAAACCTTGGAATACTATTAAGTATTGGCTTCTCTGTCCTAGATATATGTTTCAGTTATTAATTGCTGTATAAAAACATCACCCTAGAACTTACTGACTTAATATTCATTGTTTTTTAGAGATTTTATTATTTCAAATTCAAGGAGGTAGGTTCTTTTACTCCTTGTGACATTGGTTGAAATCACTCAGTCACTGACATTTACCTGGCAGCTCTACCAAAAAGTCTAAGAAGGCTTTATTGTTATGTTTGATACGTTCTTCATCTCCACTTAGACTCTGTTTATCTGTTCTCCCCTCATTCAATAGAACATCACTGTTTTCTATTCAACATAGTGGCTGACTTTCTAGAAAGAGAGCAGAACCTGCTAGGCCCCTTAAAGACTAGACCTAGAAGAGGCACTGCGCCGTTTCTGCTGTAGTCTGCTGATAAAGGGAAGGTGAGTAGACTGCTTTTTAATGGTTAGAACAGCATGTGTGTGTGTGCAGGAGGAAAGGAACTAATGGCAGCCATCTTTTAAGACTGTGCACTAGAAAGTATAAATGATTCTGGTGACAAAAATAAAACTGGCTCACCCCACTAAGGTGAAAGGGTCCTCAGAAGAACCTCAGTCATTACTCCACACTGCTTCAGGGAATAGTCTAGTGTTATCCCTATTGTAAGGTAGAATGGAAAAGGAATTGATGAGCTTCAGCTGTGACAGATAACTAGGCACTATCATATTCTCTAGTTTTGTTTTGAATATAATCATACAGGAGCATTCAGCAGTCTGAGGATTCTCCAAGAGCCTGTTTGTAAGTAATTAATAACCTGCTGTGGCGTTTAAATGTTTGTGTCAACTTGTCTGAGCTTAAAAATGCCCAGATACTGGATGCTTGGGGCTGGTGCACCGAGATGACCCAGAGGGATGGTATGGGGAGGGAGGTGGGAGGGGGGTTCAGGATGGGGAACACATGTACACCCATGGTGGATTCATGTTGATGTATGGCAAAACAATACAATATTGTAAAGTAATTAACCTCCAATTAAAATAAATAAATAAATAAAAAGACAGATCCACAGTTACAAAAAAAAAAGAATGCCCAGATAGTTGACAAAACATTATTTTTGGATGTGTCTATGAAGTTGTTGCCTGAAGAGATTAGCATTCAAATTGGCAAAACAAGTAAAGTAGATTGCCCTCCCCAGTGTGGATGGGTATCTCAGTTCACTGAGGGCCCAAACAGAACACCAAGAAGGGTGAATTCACTTTTAGTTTAAGCTGGGACATCCATCTTCTCCTGCTCTTGGACATCAGAGCTTCTGGGTCCTGTGCTCTCTGGACCCAGAGTAAACTACACCACTGGCTTTCTTGGTTTTCCAGCTTGCAACAGGAGATCTTGGGACTTCTGGGCCTCCAGAATTGCATGAGATAATTCCCACATTTCTCTCTCTCCCTCTCCCCCTTCCTCCATCCCTCCATAAATACATACACACACAGAGAGAGAGACACTCATTGGTTGGTTCTCTTCCTCTGGAGAAATCTGGCAAATACATTTGCCTATTAACCACTTCTTCTTCTAGTAAGGATCTGGTTAAAATGCTTGTAGGATATTGTATAGGCTTTTAAGTATACACTGGACTTAAGAATTAATACTTAAATTTGAATATTATCTCCTCAATTTTTATGCATCCTCTATATGTTGCTACTCTCAACATATTAAAAAATGTTAAGGGAGACAATAACTAAGTGCTGGTTTATACAGTATGACTTGGCTGATCTACAATTTGGGTCAAATTTATCATTACCTGGATCTATCCTGTTTTGTTTCTTTTCCTATCATGGCCAAACAGATGCTAACTATTTGCTCTCAGATGGATATAGACCACTGTGATAATATTGCTAAGTAGTATAGAGATGTTTCAGGAAATCTTCTTGAAACCAGAGATTCACTTAAATTGGAGTGCACTGGTAACAGGACATACAGTTTACATGCAATGAAAGTAGAAAATTAAAATATAGGGGAACCATAAGCAAAACTTTTTGAATTTAAGAAATTAAGTCTAATTCCTCTTTTAAAATAATCATTCCCTAAATCTATTTATTGACTTTTAGGTTATACTAGAAATAATCTAAATATTCTTTTGCTTCGTTTAATTACATTGGGTTTTATTTTTTTAGGCTTGCATCATCTAAATTTGATCAATTTAGTGCAAATCTTGCCTTCAGTAGAGAAGATAATTTGGTAAAATGGTGTGTTAGCTAGTGGGTTTTGACATCTTAAAAGGACTTAAAATTATGCCTGTCTGAGAATTGTGTACATGGCTTCACAGACATCTTCTCTAATTATACATGTTTTCTTTCCTTTTGTTAGAAGCCTGTTTTGATATTTTAAAGTGTCTAGAACATGATATTTGCTCATTAAAATTCCATTGAGTGGTTATTTAAGAATACCTTCTTTTCTTCAGTGTATTATATTTAAAAGTGAAGTGATTAAAAAAAATAAAAGTGAAGTGATAATACCTCTGGAGGCAGAATTATATAAATCCATCAGAAAATAACCATCTCATGTAAGGGAAACTTTTCTGATCTATCTTCAAAGCAACCTCACTATCACTGTTCAAATAATTTGTGAAAAAATATATTTTTCAAACTGTGTAACCAAAAACCTATTTTATTGACTGTCTCACTATTTGACCAAGGTTGTAAAAGTGAAGTAGCAGAAGGGTGGTTAAGGGAACGTTTACAGAAATTACTGAGAAATTATCTTAGAGCTCTAAGATTCTACTAAAATACTTAAAAGAACTATTGACTGGCACATCAGATGAGTATTACCAGTATTAGCTGACTATATTTTATTTATTCAATAAGTTTATGCTTTTAAGGTTATCCTTAAAAAAAAAATGAAGTTACCCTACTATATTATTCTTTAAAGGTTTGGTGTTGAATTTAAATTCAAGAGAAATGTATATGCCACCATATATTGCTTTTTAAATTGAGGCATAATTGAATTTGATATGGAAAGGAGATGATGATTTCCTTTTCTAGCTAACAACTAGTTAATTACATATAGATATTTTCCACAACAACCTTTCTTCTCCTAAAATTGCAGGAAGTGGGAAAGTCAGGTTTGTCATATTTTATCTAGAAATACTGGAAGAAGAAAATTGGTTGATCTATGAAAAACCGTTTGTCACTAGATTGTTTTATTGAAATGCCAATTCAGAGTTCAGGTTTTTGATCTTTACTCCCATTTTTGCCCACATATATATGCAAATAAAAAGAACATGAAACCATTTCTCTGTTTCCAACATCTAAATGCAAACTGTTACTTTGAGTCCATCCACATTTCTTTTCAACTCCCTTAATCATTCATGAAATTTAAATGGAAAAGCTTCATCTTGAATACTACAATGTGAGTTTGCATTATTTAAAATTAATTTATATTTCAAAATTTTCTATATACAGTCTGGTGCTTGAATTTTTCATAGGAAGATCACTATAAAAAAGTGAAGAGTGGACTTAATTCTAACATCCAGATAAGGTTTGAAAACAAGATGTATAGAACAGTCTTATGGACTCTGTGGGAGAGGGAGAGGGTGGGAAGATTTGGGAGAATGGCATTGAAACATGTAAATATCATGTATGAAATGAGTTGCCAGTCCAGGTTCGATGCACGATACTGGATGCTTGGGGCTGGTGCACTGGGACGACCCAGAGGGATGGAATGGGGAGGGAGGAGGGAGGAGGGTTCAGGATGGGGAACACATGTGTACCTGTGGTGGATTCATTTTGATATTTGGCAAATCTAATACAGTTATGTAAAGTTTAAAAATAAAATAAAATTAAAAAAAAAAAAAAAAAAAAAAAAAAAAGAAAACAAGTTTATGTGCAGAAGATATACAGTTAAAAGGACACCTATTATTCTATCTCATTATTGAAAGTAACAGTTGCTAGATAAGTCAGGTTGCATTGAATTTATAAACAGCATTGTGGAAGATACAGAGGGTCGGTCAGGACATGAAATTAGGTCACCTTAATTGGAGAAGGAAATGGCAACCCACTCCAGTGTTCTTGCCTGGAAAATCCCAGGGATGGGGAAGCCTGGTGGGCTGCCATCCATGGGGTCGCGCAGAGTCGGACACAACTGAAGCGACTTAGCAGCAGCAGCAGCAGCAGCAACAGCAACCTGGGGACATAAAGCATGTTATCACAACAGTCACACATCAGCACTTCTCTGCTTCTGATTTGACTGTCCCCAAACTGCCTTTTCAAAGCATATCTCCACTATGGTTTGCAAGCTAGTCTTCTGGAAATCAATATGGTATCAAAAATTTTCCTGCTCTCTTGACATGGGTAGTTACTGATACAGGCTGAAAAAGTTGCCAGTGCTCAGTGCTAGAGACCAGATTTCATGTTGACAGTCACTGATACCTAATGCAATGTCTGCTAACATACAGGCCAAGGCTTCTATGTCTGCCCTTAACAGCTGAAAGCACAACACAGACCAGTGTTGAGAGATGTTTGTCTTGTTCCTGAAGCCATCAGCACTTAATACTACTGTCATTTGACTTTCTAAATTCCCAGCTGATTTAATTTGGACATGCCTTTTTCTCATAGGCTCTTTGCCTGAGGACTGAGGCATGAGTCCATGCAGCCTTGAACCAAGGGGTTAGATGAGTACATGTCCCTTCTTGTTTGACACAGGGCATTTTTATTTTGCACCAACTCTTAAATTTTGATTCTCATTTCTCATGTAGTGAACTATTATTTTTTTTTAGTGGATTCTTTAATAACTTATGAAAACTGAACTCTCAGAATTTCAATCTTTAGTCTTCTGAAACATTAAGATATATCTAATTTCAATGAGAAATTAGAAGTTGGGCACAAGTTTGTTTTTTAAATTTTTATTGAAATATAATTGATTTACATTGTTGTGCTAGTTTCAGGCATCCAGTAAAGTGATTCAGTTATACATACATATTTCTGAATATATGTATTCTTTTTTTTTTACACTCTCTTCCATTATAGGTTGTTACAAAATAATAAAGATGGCTCCCTGTGTTATTCAACAGGTCATTGTTGATTTTCTATTTCATACACAGCAGTGTGTATACCTTAACCTGGGTTTCCTAGGTAGTGCTAGTGGAAAAGATTCTGCCTGCCAGTGCAGGAGACTTAAGAAACATGGGTTCTCTCCCTGGGTTGGGAAGATTCCCTAGAGGAAGGCATGGCAACCCACTCCAGTGTTCTTGCCTGGAGAATCCCATGGACAGAGGAGACTGGTGGGCTACAGTCCATAACATCACAAAGAGTTGGATACAACTAAAGCCATTTAGCACACAACGCATACTTTAATCCCAAATTCCTAATTTATCCCTCTCCGTCGGTCCCCTTGGGGGACCATAGTTGTTGTTTTTTTTTTTTGTCTTCCCTATGTCTGTGAGTCCATTTCTGTTTTATAAATAGGTTCATTTGTATCTTTTCATTTACGATTCTACATGTAAGCGATATCATATTTGTCTTTCTTGGCACAAGTTTTAATTAATGTCTGAAACTCCAGTACTTTGGACACCTCATGCGAAGAGTTGACTCATTGGAAAAGACCCTGATGCTGGGAGGGATTGGGGGCAGGAGGAGAAGGGGACGACAGAGGATGAGATGGCTGGATGGCATCACTGACTCGAATGTGAGTCTGAGTGAACTCTGGGAGTTGGTGATGGACAGGGAGGCCTGGCGTGCTGCGATTCATGGGGTCGCAAAGAGTCGGACATGATTGAGTGACTGAACTGAACTGAACTGATTGCTAAATATTAAAGACACTTTTAAAGTAATTTTTCTTTTTTTTTTTTTCCTCTTTTTTACTATTTATGTTGAAGGGGACTATTGTGTAAAAGAGAGGAAAATAGCATCACACTGTATCAATTTTATTAATCTTTTGGCCCAAAGTCATTTTATAATCCGAAGGTAGTAAAAAGCTTTAGTAGAAGGCCTTCTCTAGAGATATGAATAAACAGTGTCTGTTGCTAAAGCAGGTATATTCTGATCTGTTATGTAGTATGTTTACTAAGAAATTTTTTAAAAAGGCAAGTGCATTATAGTCAGGGTTTTCCAGAGAAATAGACCATTATAATAGATAGACAGATACATAGATATATCCTAGATGGATTCTTATATATGCATATAAGGAATTTGTTTTCATGATTATAGACGTTCCAAAATTCACAGCTGGGGATCCAGGAGAGCCAGAAATCTATTTCTAGTCTGAGTCTGAAGGCCTGAGAATCAGGAGAGCTTATGTTGTAAGTTCTGTTCCAAGGGCAGGAAAAGATGGATGCCCCAGCGCAGGCAGGCAGGCAGGCAAAGTTCACTCCTGCCCAGTATTTTTGTTCTATTCAGAGCTTCAGTTGATTGGATGAGGCCAAGCCACGTGAAAGGGGGCAATCTGCTTTACTCAGTCTACAGATTCAGATGTTAATCTCCAACAGAAACACCTTCACGGACATACCCAGAATAGCATTTGGCCAATATCTTGACACCCTGTGTCAGATTGACACATAAAATTCATCACTGCAGGAATTCCTGACTTTCTGTGTAAATATGGGAGACCATCTACTCAACCTAAAGCTGCCTGAGGGTTTTGCACAGGAGTGGCTACAGAACTCACTTTTTACAAGAGGGCTGCTGTTTTCTTTAGGAAGGCAAAAACACCTCCAAAGGACATTTTAGTTAGGCAAAAGTAATGCCTTGATCTTAATTCTGAAAGGCAATATTGAAACACTTTTGAAGTTTTTACCTTCATGGAAAGTGTAGGGCTTATACAGAGATACTGACCAAGGGAAGATTTCTTTCTTTATTTTTCATTATACAAAACAAAGAGTTGGATGGATGAACTTTGAAAATATTATGATAAATGAGAGAAAACAGACACAAAAGACTACATATTGTATGATTACATTTATATGAAATATATAGAGTAGACAAATCCATGCTGCTGCTGCTAAGTCACTTCAGTCATGTCCAACTCTATGCGACCGCATAGATGGCAGCCCACCAGGCTCCCCGTCCCTGGGATTCTCCAGGCAAGAACACTGGAGTGGGTTGCCATTTCCTTCTCCAATGCATGAAAGTGAAAAGTGAAAGTGAAGTCGCTCAGTCGTGTCCGACTCTTTGCGACCCCATGGACTGCACCCTACCAGGCTCCTCTGCCCATGGGATTTTCCAGGCAAGAGTACTGGAGTGGGGTGCCATTGCCTTCTCTGGACAAATCCATAGAGAAAGATAATTCTGAGGAAAATGAGCTTGCCTTTTGGTGTGATGGAAAGTTCTGGAATCAGATAGTGATCATTGCACACAATTATAAGTGTCTACATAAACAGAATTGTATACTTTAAAGTGGCTAACATGAGAAATTTTGTGTTAAATGAATTTTGCCACAGTATAAAACAAAACCAATGAATTAAAAATAACAAGCCAAAAATTCCCATAATAAGAATCTGGGCTCCTAGGAGTGAGTTCAGAGTCCAGAGAATTTATTTCTCCTCCTGGGAAGTAAACTGGGTTCTACATCATGGTGAAAGTAGCGCATAAGTGAGAGAAACCAAGCAGGCAACTCCCCATGAAGGGATTTGGCAAACTGATTTCTTTTACTTTTTATTTTATATTGGAGTATAGCCAATTAACAATGTGTGACAGTTTCAGATAGAGAGTAAAAATACTCAACCATACCTATACCTGTATGCATTCTCCCCCAAAGTCCCCTCCCATCCAGGCTGCCACATAACATAGAGCAGAGTTCCCTGTGCTAAATAGTATGTCCCTGTTTGTTATCCAGTTTAAATATATAGTATGTACATGTCAATTCCAAACCCTGCCCCCATCCTTCCCCCTGGCAACCATAAGTTTGTTCTCAAAGTCTGTGAGAATTCTAAGTTTTGTGAATGAGTTCATTTGTATCATTTCTTTTTAGAGTCTGTATATAAAGGATGTCATACAATATCTCTCCTTCTGGCAAACTGATTTTGTCAGAAGTAATATCAAAGACAATTTTGATTCTCAAATTTTGCATAACATATGTCTCCAAAACTGAGTGGCTTAAAGCAACAGCTGTCATTTCTCATGATTCTGTCAGTTGGTCGAGTGGTTCTTCTATTTAACCAGGTGTCCCTGGGATCACACATGCAGTTGCACTCATTTGGGAGATGCATGTGTCTAGAAGTCAGAAAGATATCTCATACACTTAGGGGCCAAGGTGGTGTCTGCTGGATGGGGCTCTTCCGCTTTCCTTCACATAATGACTCCTTCCCTATGGTGATTCATCCTCCAGGATAAATGATCTCACTTTGTAGCTGGATAGTTTGGGTTTTCTGTCAACATGGTATTAATAGCTGAGTTTCAAGAAAGTGGAAGCTAATGGTCTCCTTAAAGCAAGGCCCAGAACTAACACCACTTCACTTCCAAGACATTTTATTGGTCAAAGCACACCACAGGTTGTATTCATATTTAAGGGGAGAGGAAGTAGAATGCATCTATTCATGAGAAGAGCAAAGAGGAAGTGTTTAGTGCTTATTTTTGGAGAATATCTGCTACAAATATCCTGTTTTTTATGTTTTCCTTCTTTGCCTTGTAATTTCATCCCTAAACCTTCAATGTAGTGAGTTAACATTATGAAGATTTTGGTTGGCTGTACTTTGAAGAATCAAGGATGTCAGTGTTCATTCTGGATGTAAGGAGAAAGAGGGAAAGGGCTGTCAGCAAAAGTGGACCTTCAAGGAAATGGAAAGTTTATCTGGGGGGCAATAACTGGCAAATACAATAAATAAAAGGTGTAATACATTGATGGAGCATGCAAGTAATTTGAAAAGATTCTTAGAGAAACTGGAGCACATCATTAAAGATTTTCCTCATTAATTCAGATTTGAAGCCAATACTAAGTTGGGGGTTTTAAATAGGAAGAATGACTCTGAAGAATGTAGGCTCACACATTACATGGGACATCAAAAATCTAAACCTACTTCATCTGGACATCAGAGAAGAGGCGACTATCAAAAGGGTAGAAGTCCCACTGGAATAACAATGATTATCTCATCCTGATTCAGAGAGTGCTGTACATTGAATGAATAGCAACTGTTTCTGTGATTCCAACCAGCTATAACTAAGTTATTATTTTGAATATAATTATGATCAAAGAGGAGTATCATGAGTGGAATACATATATTTCAGAGAAGTAATATAATTAGATGTTAGGAATTGAGAACTGGATTGGGAAAAATATATGTATGTATATATGTATATTTGTTGTTCAGTCACTCAGTTGTGTCCAACTCTTTGTAACACCATGGACTGTAGCACACCAGGCTTATGTCCTTTGCCATCTCCCAGAGCTTGCTCAAACTCCTGTTCATTGAATCAGTGATGCCATCCAACCATCTCATCCTCTGTCTTCCCCTTCTCTTTCTGCCTTCAATTTTTTTCCAAAATCAGGGCCTTTTTAAATAAGTTAGGTCTTCCCATCAGGTGGCCAAAGTATTGGAGTTTCAGCATCATATCTTCCAATGAACATTCAGGGTTGATTTCCTTAGGACTGACTGGTTTGATCTCTTTGCAGTCCAAGGGACTCTCAAGAGTCTTTTCCAACACCACAGTTCAAAAGCATCAATTCTTTGGCACTCAGCCTTCTTTATAGTCAGTTCTCATATCCATACATAACTCCTGGAAAAATATTAGTTTTGACTAGACAGACCTTTGTTGGCAAAGTAATGTCTCTGCTTTTCAATGTGCTATCTAGGATTGTCATAGCTTTTTTTTCAAGGAACAAATGTCTTTTAATTTCATGGCTGCAGTCACTATCTGCAGTGATTTTGGAGCCCAAGGAAATAAAGGCTCTGTTTACATTGTTTCCCCACCCATTTGCCATGAAGTGATGGGACCGGATGCCAAGATCTTAGTTTTCTGAACACTGAGTTTTAAGTCAGCTTTTTCATTCTTCTCTCCCACCTCCATAAAGAGGCTCTTTAGATCCTCTTCACTTTCTGCCATAAGGGTGGTGTCAGCTGCATATCTGAAGTTATTTATATTTCTCCTGGCAATCTTGATTCCAGCTTCACCTATGTATACATATATTTTATTTTCTGGATACTCATCCTAATTAGAACAAAGGACAAACAGCACTTATTCCTGATTTATACCTTAATTCATATTGATCCATCACATAGAGTACATTCTTCTTTGTATTTCAGTGGTTCAAACACAGACTCTGCTGAAGAGCCTAGCTAAGATTTTACTTTCTAATAAGCTTTCCTTAGAACATATATCTATCATCCCATACTACAAGGAAATTAGTCTTGGAAAACATTTTTAAAAATTCCTAAATATAGAATTTAGAAGGGAATTATGATCAAGAACAGATTTTAGTTTAAATATTTGGGAAATAATAGTATTATTATCCTTCATTATTAGTTTTTATAATAATAGACAATCTTTTCCATTATTGACTCTAAGATAATACAGTGACATTTTAGTTTAGAGATATGTGAATGCAAACAAAATAGTAGTTTAATGGTATGTTAGTAATTTATATGACATAATTTTGCTTTGTATGTATTCATTTATCATTAATTTCTAGAGTGCAGAAAAAGAAATTTATGCTATTTAATTTTAAAGTAACAGTGTCACTCATCTATATATAATAGAATTATTATGTTTATTTTTAAAGGAGACTATACCTTAAAAGCTAGAAATGGTATGAGCCCTTTATTAGAAACACAAATTTGTCTTATTAGGAAAGGATTATGTGGTAATCTTTTACTTTCAAAATGAGATTTCTGAAATGGTCTCTATGGATAGGAGAACTATCTCTGAATTCAAGTTACATAAAACATTTATCAGTAATAAAATTCACCACTACAGAATAAGCACAAGCCATCAGAAGAAACAGTGGCCATCAAGCTGGAACAGGGAGACAGCAGCCCCCTTCTGTCTAATATTAAACCTAAGAATGAGGGGAGACTGCTAGAGTGGTGAAAGATAAATTGGGCATTAGGAATGGGAGGTGGGGTGGAGGTAATTTATCAACTTGAATGAATATCTTTACATATTTTAATAATCTGTGTGATTATATGATACATATTTGAATTTCAGTTCTGACTTTTATTTCCTTCTATTTAACCAATTTTATACATTGAGGACCTAGCTTGCAGTTTAATAGCAAAGAATAAAACCAAGTTTCTGTTTATTGAAATAGCTAATATCTAGGTGGAGGAGGATGCTAAAATACCTAGAAAGTCAAATACATTTTATATTTAAGTGTAAATTGTTGAAAGTAGATTTAAAGTCTATTTTAAAAATTTTATTGGAGTATAGCTGATTTATAATGTGTTAATTTCAGGTGTATAACAAAGTGAATGTTATACATATATGTATATCTACTCTTTTATAAGATTCTTTTCCTATATAGGCCATTATTGAGTAGAGTTACCTGTGCTATATATGTTCTTATTAGTTACCTATTTTACAGGTAGTAGTCATCAGCTCTGATCAGTTCAGTCACTCAGCCGTGTCTGACTGTTTGTGACCCCATGGATTGCAGCACACCAGACTTCCCTGTCCGTCATCATCTCCCACCAGCAGTCTAGGATCTGGTCCCGTCACTTCTCTACTCCTTCACTAGCTTTTATTGTTTGTAGATTTTTTTGATGGTGGCTATTCTGACTTGTGTGAGGTGATACCTTATTGTAATTTTGAGTTGCATTTCTCTAATAATTAGTGATGTTGGATATCTTTTCATGTTCCTTTGGCCATGTTAAAGTATTATGTAAATAAGAGAAGAGTGAGATCTCTGTGGCTAGAAGTAATGGGGAATAGGGAAGTTACCCTGAAGGAGTTTAAACTTGAGCTCAGATTGAGCAGACAGAAGAGTATAAAATCCCAAGCATAGAAAGGATAGGTAGAACTTTTCTCAGCTAACAAGAATGGATTACTAACAGAATAGAAATGTTCATGACTTCAGAGAGTAAAGAAGCCATCTGTTGAATGGTCTGTGGAGGTTACTAATGGCTTATGTGTCTGACATGTTAATTCATTATTTTGGACCCTGGATATCAAATCAATACATTTTAAATTCTATTATCAACTAATCTGTATGATATATTTGGTCTAAAATTGAGCTCATTCCTTCCAGATCCCAATTGTTGTTGTTCAGTGGCTCAGTCATGTCCGACTCTTTGCAACCCCATGAACTGCAGCACGCCCAACTTCCCTGTTCTTCACCATCTCCCAGAGTTTGTTCAAACTCATGTCCATTGAGTAGGTGACGACATCCAATCATCTCATTCTCTGTTGTCCCCTTATCCTCCTGCCTTCAATTTTTCCCAGCATCAGAGTCTTTCCAATGAGTCGGCTTTTCGAATCAAGTGGCCAAAGTATTGGAGCTTCAGCTCCAGATCCCAATAATTTAAGTTCAATTGCTCAGTCCTGTCCGACTCTTTGATACCCCCATGAAATGCAGCACACCAGGCTTCCCTGTCCATCACCAACTCCAGGGATTTGCTCAAACTCATGTCCATCGAGTCGGTAATACCATCCAACCATTTCATCCTCTGTCATCCCCTTCTGCTTTCAATCTTTCCCAGCATCAGGGTCTTTTCAAGTGAGTCAGTTCTTCACATCAGGTGGCAAAAGTATTGGAGTTTCAGCTTCAGCATCAGTCCTTCCAATGAATATTCAAGACTGATTTCCTTTAGGATTGACAGGATGGATCTTCTTGCAGTCCAAGGGACTCTCAAGAGTCTTCTCCAACACCACAGTTCAAAAGCATCAGTTCTTCAGCAGTCAGCTTTGTTTAGAGTCCAATTCTCACATCCATACATGACCACTAGAAAAAACATAGATTTGACTAGATGGACCTTTGTTGGCAAAGTAATATCTCTGCTTTTTAATATGCTGTCTAGGTTTGTCATAGCTTTTCTTCCAAGGAGGAAGCATCTTTTAATTTCATGGCTGCAGTCACCATCTGCAGTGATTTTGGACCCAATAATATAGTCTCTCACTGTTTCCACTTTTTCCCCATCTATTTGCCATGAAGTGATGGGACCTGATGCTATGATCTTAACTTTCTGAAAGTTATGTTTTAAGCCAACTTTTTCACTTTCTTCTTTCAATTTCATCAAGAAGCTCTTTAGTTCTTCTGTTTCAGCCATAAGGATGGTATCATCTGCATATCAGGTTATTGATATTTCTCCTGGCAATCTTGATTCCAGCTTGTGCTTCATTCAGCCCAGCATCAAGTGATGTACTCTGCATATAAGTGAAATAAGCAGGGTGACAATATCCAGCCTTGAAGTACTCCTTTCCCAATTTGGAACCAGTCTGTTGCTCCATATCCAGTTCTAACTGTTGCTTCTTGACCTTCATACAGATTTCTCAGGAGGCAGGTAAGGTGGTCTGGCAGTCCCTTCTCTTGATGATTTTTCCATGGTTTGTTGTGATCCACACAGTCAAAGGCTTTGGCCTAGTCAATAAAGCAGATCCCAATACCCAATATGAAGATCCCAATTTGAAAATATCTTCTTGGTTAAAATAGCCCTCTGAAAAGGGCCACCAGATTCAACTCTTAAAAAGTGGACTTTACAACTGGAGTGATTATGCTTGAAGGGCTGGAATGAATGATTCAGATCTA
The DNA here is from genome assembly GCF_029407905.1 of Bubalus kerabau. Classification (NCBI taxonomy): domain Eukaryota; kingdom Metazoa; phylum Chordata; class Mammalia; order Artiodactyla; family Bovidae; genus Bubalus; species Bubalus kerabau. The sequence goes on along the minus strand of NC_073624.1, from coordinate 143,759,471 downwards.
GAGTTAATTTTTTATTTCTCTGCTAAGTGCAATACCTACTGAGAAAGACAGCACCAAAAGCTTTGTACTTGTACTCTTGTTTGTATTCCTTAAGCAGAAAGAGAAATACATAAAAAGCAAAGCCAAGGCAGCAAACAGAAATAATTAGCCTTAGTTTCTTTTTCCATGCCTCAAACTTGCTGTTACAGGATATTTCTGTTTATCCCTCTGAACAACCAATGGTTCAGTGGGTTGTAAAATATTTTTGAGATTAAAAGAATACTTCATTATAACAGGTAGATAGAATAGATTAAAATACATAGGGTTTCCTTTAGTCTCTAACAACATCATACCTATGATAATCAAAATTCAAACAGAAGTAATATGCTCTTAAGACTATTATGTTAATCCTATCCATATTTTTAATCTTTATGCAATGGAGGGATCAGTCTCATGACTAAAGACTACATATTAATAGTTAGCTATATAGATTTACAAATATAGACAGATATTATCAGAAATAGTAATAAGTAGGCTAAGACATACTAAGATTCTTTCTCGCTCACAATAAGATGTCTATACTGCTGACCCTCTTTGCCAGCTATTTCTGCATTTCAAGGATCATAAGCAGATTAACGAATCATGGTTGCTTAACCTATCACACAAAATCCAACATAAAGACTGTGACTGTACCAGTTCAAAACAGCTTACTATCAACCTTTCATATTTTCTTTTTAACTAGCATATAATAAGAGTTGTCTGAATAAGCTGTTCACTGGAAACCTCTCTTTATCTAGATTAATCAAAGCATATAGAATCATTAAAATATATTTATTATCATTTAAGATTAACTGATGGCCTCCCCTGCTAACACAACTCGTAAAGAATCCACCTGCAATGCAGGAGCTCCCAGGTCAATTCCTAGGTTGGGAAAATTCCCTGGAGAAGGGATAGGCTACCCACTCCAGTAGTTGTGGGCTTCCCTGGTGGCTCAGATGGTAAGGAATCCGCCTGGCAATGTGGGAAACCTGGATTCAATCCCTGGGTTGGGAAGATCCCCTGGAGGAGGGCATGGTAAGCCACTTCAGTATTCTTGCCTGGAGAATCCCTATGGACAGAGGAGCCTGGTGGGCTACAGTCACAAAGATTCAGACTAAACTGAGTGACTAAGCACAGCACAAGATTAATTGATAAAATCAAGGAAACGTGACAGTTTTCCCCTCCCCTCCTTTCTGTCTTTCTTTCTTCCATCTATTTCTTTGTTTTTCTTAAAGTCTAGGAAATCATCTTTGTAATCATTTAGTGCTATGCTTTTCATATCTCTTTCTTCTTTTTTATCAGCCTCAGAAATTTGTTTAAGTGAAATTTTTCTGAAAAGCCCACTATATCAGAGAAAGGAGTGAATAGCTGTTCTGGCTAAGGAAAGCAAGCCTTGCATTTCCTATGACTTCATTCAGTATACCTCTCACCCTCTACTGTGAGTAGAGGGAGGAGATCCTCAAAATTCCTTTGGAGCTTAGCATAAACTCTTCATTGCATATTTTTAAAATCAAAGTATAGTTGATTTACAATGTTGTGTTAGGTTCCGGTATACAGCACAGTGAATCAATTATATATATAAACACACAGACATACACATATACATGTACATACATATTCTTTTTAGTATTCTTTTTCAGGATGGTTTAATACAGGATGTTGAAGCTAGTTCCCTGTGCTATAGAGCAGGATCTTGTTATCTGTTTTATACATAGTTGTTTGTATCTGTGTGCAAGTGTTAGTTGTTAAGTCATGTCCAACTCTTTGCAACTCCCCGGACTATAGCCCACAAGGCTCCTCTGTCCATGGACTTCTCCAGGCAAGAATACTGGAGTGGGTAGCCATTTCTTTCTCCAAGGAATCTTCCCAACCTAGAGATCAAACACAAGTCTCCTGCATTGCAGGCAGATTCTTTATCACCTGAGCCACCAGGGAAGCCAGTTCCTTGCCAGAGAAGCTCATATTATTATAACAAATCAAATATCTCCATATCTTTGCTATTTTAAATAATGCTGCTGTGAAAATTGAACATTGAATCTTTCCAAATTAGAATTTTTGTCTCTTCCAGATATATACCCAGGAATGGGTTTCCTAGATTATATGGTAACTCTAGTTTTTTAAGGAACCTTCACTTTGTTCTACAGTGGCTACACCAGCTGACATTCTCATCAGCAGTGTAGAAGGGTTTCTTTTTCTTCACACCCTCTCGAATATTATTTGTAGGCTTTTTAATGATGGCCTTTCTGACTAGTGTGAGGTGGCACCTCCTAGTTTTGATTTGCATTTTTCTCATTATTAGCTATATGAGCATCTTTTTATGTGCCTATTGGACATCTTTTGTCTTCTTTGGTAAACTCCTCATTTTAAATTTGAAGAAACTGAGACCCAGAGAAATGGAATGATTTTCTTAACTATAACATTACATATTACTCTTTTGTGTAATATATTAAATTGTATTATTGAAAAATAAGGGATTGTGTTTGTAAGTATGATGTATTTTTGTTAGAAATTTAACTAGCTTAATATTAGGGATAAGAATGTTTGAGAATCATATTATATTACAGTAGTAAACATAGAATCAGTACATCAGTATGAGAATAATACTTTCTAAGATATATGAAAATATGGATGAGATAAGACGAGGGTGTAAATTGTCCAGGTTCTGACAACCATAGTAATGAGATAAGCCACAGACAGAGATAGAGCTTATCCAGTGGAGCAGAAAGCTCAGGTTTCACAACTATAACAGACACCATGGTAATGACACTATAGTAAACTATCCTAAAATACAATAAAATGAAAATGAGATACTAATAGGTGAGTAAATAAATGGGGCCTTGTGAGATTCAACTTGATCTTGCAACAGTGGGGCAAAGTTTAGGAAGTGCCAGAGTGGCAAACAAAAGACCACAGAGAAAATGGTGTGTAGAGAAATAAAATAGATGTGTTAAACCTGTGTGCCTGAGAGTTTCTTGGGCAAGGGGCCAGTCTGGCCTCTCTGGCACTGATGTGGTCTTGAATAGTTAACCACCTATTTCTCCTTATTACTTTCCCAGGAATAAATTGGGTAGGTCTTGTGGGAATGCAGTAGAAAGATCAAGTTACTTTCAGCAGAGGAAAAAATATTGATGTCAGACTTTCTGACAGTGATGTTTTATGCTAACAAAAACCTAATGCCCTTAGGATGCTCAAAGAAAGATAATATGAGTTAAGTATTTTATATTCAGACCAAATGATCTGTAATGGTAAAGACACAGGGTAACTATTACAAACATGCAAGAACTCAGGGAAAATTATTCTTAGGAAATGTACCAAAGAATGTATTTTAGATAACCAGAGTCACTGGGGAGTTGCTGGCACAAGCACTGAATTATATACTTTACTAGAATCAGCACAGAAGGGTAAATGTAAGAGAGACAGTACAGTATAGATGGTTATACATTCTGAAGATATAGGAAAATTTTAAAGGTAGAGCGGGAAGAGAGACAAAAATCTTCCTGACTATGGGAAGATAAAGCCAAAAGGAAAAAGACATTCTAAAACCAGTGATACTTTGAAAGGATGGAACAGAAAACTATTTGATATAACTGAGGCCAAACTTATCAATCATGCCCAAAATATAAATGTCTTAGTTCATCAAAATAAAATAATTCTCAAATTGGCTAACAAAACATAGTCTAGTAGTATGACAAATGATAGACACACTAAACAGTGATTCAGAAAGCAAAATAAACAAACACAAAAATAGACCTGGTTATGTTAGAAGAAAGTAAGGAGAAAATGAGGTATATGCAATTTGGAATCTAGATGACTGACAATGTTTGAGTTCCATTAAAAACAGTAAGGCAAGCAATGAATAATACTGGATTGGCCAAAAAGTTCATTCAAGTTTTTCCATAAGATGTTACAAACAATCTTTTTGGCTAATTCAATAATTTACATTGCTAAAGGCTTACGTTCAGATTGTAGATGTAACAGAGACAACTTGAATAAAGTAGAAACTGTAGGCAGTGCATGGAGAATTAGAAACTGTCTCAGATTGAATTAAAAAAGAAACACTCAGAATAATTTGAGGATAAGGAATTGGAAGATAAACCATAGAGGAATGGGAAAGAGAGAGAAAAAAATAGGGGAAGTCAATAAAGGGTGTGTAATCGGTTATTGCTGCTGTGCCAATTGAAGCATCCCAATGGGGAACACAGTAAGACACTGTCGAAGGACAGAGAGTTAGGCCAAACCAAGGGGAGATGCCTGGGGCGCTTTTTCCCCGCTGACAACTGACTTTGCCCTGCCGGTGCTCTTATTATTTATTTCATAGAGGTTGAAAGGTTTCAAGCAGAACATCACAAGAATGCCATAGGTATGTATTTGGAATGGTGGGTGATAAAAGGACATGGTCAGAACAACAATATTAATGATAGGATACCGGTCTGGCCAAGATATAGCAGATGGACAAAACAGTATGAAGAATATCATTTAAACAGGAATCTTAAACATATACATATAACTATATGTCCGTGCATGCTAAGTCACTTCTGTCATGTCCAACTTTTTGTGACCATATGGACTGTAGCCCACCAGGCCTCTCTGTTCATGGGATACTTCAGGCAAGAATACTGAAGTGGGTTGCCGTGCCCTCCTCCAGGGGATCTTCCCAAACCAGGGATCGAACCAGTCTCTTTTGTCTCCTACATTGGAAGGAGGTTCTTAACCAGTAGTGTCACCTGGGAAGAACCACATATACCTGTATATATCTAAGTATGTGCTTATATTGGCACATATAACTGTATCTCTATATATGTATCAGATCAGATGAGTCACTCAGCCATGTCCGACTCTTTGCGACCCCATGAATCGCAGCATGCCAGGCCTCCCTGTCCATCACCAACTCCTGGAGTTCACTCAGACTCACGTCCATCAAGTCAGTGATGCCATCCAACCATCTCATCCTCTGTCGTCCCCTTCTCCTCCTGCCCCCAATCCCTCTCAGCATCAGAGTCTTTTCCAATGAGTCAACTCTTTGCATGAGGTGGCCAAAGTACTGGAGCTTCAGCTTTAGCATCAGTCCTTCCAAAGAAATCCCAGGGCTGATCTCCTTCAGAATGGACTGGTTGGATCTCCTTGCAGTCCAAGGGACTCTCAAGAGTCTTCTCCAACACCACAGTTCAAAAGAATCAATTCTTCGGCGCTCAGCCTTCTTCACAGTCCAATTCTCACATCCATACATGACCACAGGAAAAACCATAGCCTTGACTAGACGAACTTTTGTTGGCAAAGTAATGTCTCTGCTTTTGAATATGCTATCTAGATTGGTCATAACTTTCCTTCCAAGGAGTAAGCGTCTTTTCATTTCATGGCTGCAGTCACCATCTGTAGTGATTTTGGAGCCCAGAAAAATGAAGTCTGACACTGTTTCCACTGTTTCCCCATCTATTTCCCATGAAGTGGTGGGACCGGATGCCATGATCTTAGTTTTCTGAATGTTGAGCTGTAAGCCAACTTTTTCACTCTCCACTTTCACTTTCATCAAGAGGCTTTTGAGTTCCTCTTCACTTTCTGCTATAAGGGTGGTGTCATCTGCATATCTGAGGTTATTGATATTTCTCCCAGCAATCTTGATTCCAGCTTGTGTTTTTTCCAGTCCAGCGTTTCTCATGATGTACTCTGCATATAAGTTAAATAAACAGGGTGACAATATACAGCCTTGACGAACTCCTTTTCCTATTTGGAACCAGTCTGTTGTTCCATGTCCAGTTCTAACTGTTGCTTCCTGACCTGCATACAAATTTCTCAAGAGGCAGATCAGGTGGTCTGGTATTCCCATCTCTTTCAGAATTTTCTACAGTTTATTGTGATCCACACAGTCAAAGGCTTTGGCATAGTCCATAAAGCAGAAATAGATGTTTTTCTGGAACTCTCTTGCTTTTTCCATGATCCAGCGGATGTTGGCAATTTGATGTCTGCTTCCTCTGCCTTTTCTAAAACCAGCTTGAACATCAGGAAGTTCACGGTTCACATATTGCTGAAGCCTGGCTTGGAGAATTTTGAGCATTACTTTACTAGCTTGTGAGATGAGTGCAATTGTGCAGTAGTTTGAGCATTCTTTGGCATTGCCTTTCTTTGGGATTCTTTCTTTGGGATCTATATATGTATATGTACACTTAAATAAAAACTGGAGAATAGAAGGTATGGTGATTGACAATAAAGACATTGAGGCTGCAAAGAAACTTTCAACCAATGTCCATACAATATTGTAAAGTAATTAGCCTCTAATTAAAATAAATTAATTTAAATTAAAAAAAAATTTAAAACTCATATTTATTGTTGTTTAGTCACCAAGTCATGTCTGAATCTTTTCTGAGCCCAAGGACAATATCCTGCCAGGTTCCAATGCCCATGGACTGTAACCCACCAGACTCCTCTGTCCATGGGATTTCCCAGGCAAAAATACTGGTGTGGGTTGGCATTTCCTCCTTCAGGGGATCTTCCTGATCCAAAGATCAAACACACATGTTCTGCATTTCAGGCAGGTTCTTTATCACTGAATCATATGAGAAGCCCAAAAGTCATATAAAGATTGGTAATACAAATAGTATCTTTCCAAGTGGAAGAAAATTAGAAATAAACAATTAATTTAAAAAACATGAAAATCTCTCAGTTTCACTGTATTGAGGGGCATAAAACTATTTGGACAAATGATAACAACTCACTTATAAATTTAAAGACATCATCTTAATAAATTTACTAAATTGAAGAAAGTAGGGAAAATCACTAGGTCATTCAGGTATGACCTAAATCAAATCCCTTACAATTATACAGTGAAAGTGCAAATAGATTCAAGGGATTAGATTTGATAGAGTGCCTGAAGAGCTATGGACAGAGGTTCATGACATTGTACAGGAGGCCATGATTAAAACCATCCCCAAGAAAAATAAATGCCAAAAGGCAAAATGGTTGTCTGAGGAGGCCTTACAAACATCTGGGAAAAGAAGAGAAGTGAAAAGCAAGGAAAAAGGAAAGATATACTATTTGAATGCAGAGTGCCAAAGAATAGCAAGGAGAGATAAGAAAGCCTTCCTAAGTGATCAATGAAAAGAAACGGAGAAAAACAACAGAATGGGAAAGATGAGATCTCTTCAATACAAGCTACCAAGGGAACATTTCATGCAAGTGGTTGGTAGTTTAGTTGCTAAGTCATGTCCGACTCTTGTGACCCCATTGACTGTAGCCTGCCAAGCTCCTCTGTCCATTAGATTCTCCAGGCAAGAACACTGGAGTGGGTTGCCATTTCCTTCTCCAGGGGATCTTCCCGACCCAGGAGTCAAACCTGGGTGTCCTGCATTGCAGGCAGATTCTTTCCCAACTGAGCTATAAGGGAAGCCCAAAGTGAAACTGAAAGTTACATCTGACTTTTTGCAACCCCATGGACTATATATAGAGTCCAAGGAATTCTCCAGACCAGAATATTGTGTAGTCTTTCCCTTCTTCAGGGGATCTTCCCAACCCAGGGATCAAACCCAGGTTTCCCACATTGCAGGCAGATTCTTTACCAGCTGAGCCACAAGGGAAGCCCAAGAATACTGGAGTGGGTAGCCTATCCTTGGGCACAATAAAGGACAGAAATGTTATGGATCTAACAGAAGCAGAAGATACTAAGAAGAGGTGGCAAGAATACACAGAAGAACTATACAAAAAAAGATCTTAATGACCCAGAAAACAATGATAGTGTGATCACTCACCTAGAGCCAGACATCCTGGAGTGTGAAGTCAAGTGAGCCTTAGGAAGCATCAGTACAAACAAAGCTAGTGGAGGTGATGGAATTCCAGTTGAGCTATTTCAAATCCTAAAAGATGATGCTGTGAAAGTGCTGCACTCACTTTACAATATTGTATTGGTTTTGCCATACATCAACATGCATCTGCCATGGATGTACATGTAAATAAATAAATAAAAATTAAAAAAAAAAAGAAAGTGCTGCACTCAATATGCCAGCAAATTTGGAAAACTCAGCAGTGCCCACTGAACTGGAAAAGGTCAGTTTCCATTCCAATCCCAAAGAAAGTCTGTGCCAAAGAATGTTCAAGCTACCACACAGTTGCACACATTTCACATGCTGCTGCTGCTGCTAAGTCGCTTCAGTCTTGTCCAACTCTGTGCAACCCCAGAGATGGCAGCCCACCAGGCTTCCCTGTCCCTGGGATTCTCCAGGCAAGAACACTGGAGTGGGCTGCCATTTCCTTCTCCAATGCACGAAAGTGAAAAGTGAAAGTCAAGTTGATCAGTCGTGTCTGACCCTCAGCAACCCCATGGACTGCAGCCTTCCAGGCTCCTCCATCCATGGGATTTTCCAGGCAAGAGTACTGGAGTGGGGTGCCATTGCCTTCTCCGTCACATGCTAGCAAGGTAATACTCAAAATTCTCCAAGCTAGGCTTCATAGTTCATGAACTGAGAACTTCCAGATATTCAACCTGGATTTAGAAAAGGCAGAGGAACCAGAGATCAAATTGCCGGCATCTATTGAATTATAGAAAAAGCCAGAGAATTCCCAGAAAAATATCTGCTTCTGCTTCATTGATGCACTAAAGCCTTTGACCATGTGGATCACAACAAATCATGGAAAATTCTTCAAGAAATTGGAATACCAGACCAACTTACTTGCCTCCTGAGAAACCTATATACAAGTCAAGAAGCAAGAGTTAGATCTGGACATGGAACAATGAACTGGTTCCAATTTGAGAAAGGAGTACATCAAGGCTATATCTTGTCACCCAGCTTGTTTAATTTATATGAAGAGTACATCATGCAAAATTCTGGGCTCGAAGAAGCACAAGCTGAAATCAAGATTTCTGGAAGAATTATCAGTAACCTTAGATATACAGATGACACCACCCTTATGGCAGAAAGTGAAGAGGAACTAAAGAGCCTCTTGATAAAGGTCAAAGCGGAGAGTGAAAAAGCTGGCTTAAAACTCAACATTCAAAAAACTAAGATCATGGCATCCCATCCCATCACTTCATGGCAAATAGATGGGAAACAATGGAAACAGTGACAGACTTTATTTTGGGGGGCTCCAAAATCACTGCAGATGGTAACTTCAGCCATGAAATTAAAAGACACTTGCTCTTTGGAAAAAAAGCTATGACCAACCTAGACAACATATTGAAAAACAGAGACTACCTTGCCAACAAAGGTCTGTATAGTCAAAGCTATGGTTTTTTCCAGTGGTCATGTATTGATGTGAGAGCTGAACCATAAAGAAAGCTGAATGCTGAAGAATTGATGCTTTTGAACTGTGGTGTTGGATAAGACTCTTGAGAGTCCCTTGGACTGCAAGGAGATCAAACCAGTCAAATCTAAAGGAAATCAATCCTGAATAGTCATTGGAAGGACTGATGCTGAAGTTGAAGATCCAGTGCCTTGGCCACCCGATGTGAAGTCCTGACTTAGAAAAGACCTTGATGCTGGGAGAGACTGAATGGAGCAGAAGGGGACGACAGAGGACAAGATGGTTGGAGAGCATAACCAACTCAATGGACATAAGTTTGAGCTAGAACTGGGAGATGGTAAAGGACAGGGATGCCTGGCATCTACAGTGTATGGGATCACAAAGTGTAAGACACGAATGAGTGACTGAACAATAACAACAATCCTCCCAATTCATATTAGAAAATAGATGAATATATCAATTTTGTAGAAACAGAAAACAAAAAATTCCAATAAATTTGAGAAAGTAGAATTTAATATAATTATATATTTATATTTGAGGGTATATGTATTATGAATTCAAAAATTAACATATAAGAAAAAATATAAATGTGCTTAGTCGCTCAGTCATGTCTGATTCTTTGTGACCCCATGGACTGCAATCCAACAGACTCCTCTCTCCATGCGGATTCTCCAGGCAAGAGTACTGAAGTGGGTTGCCATGCCCTCCTCCAGGGGTCTTCCCGATCCAGGGATTGAACCCAGGTCTCCCACATTCCAGGCAGATTCCTTAGCAGCTGAGCTACCAGGGAAACCCAACATATAAGAAAAGCAGTTATTACAATTCAGTGGAGGAAATTTATTTAATAAGTGTATTTGCTGCAACTTTACCTGAAAGAAAATACAACTTCCATCTAACTGCCTATATTAGATTACTAAGGTTTCCATAATGAAGTTCCACAGACTGTGTGGCTTGAACAACAGAAATTTATTGTTGTAATAATGAAGGCTAAAATTTAGAGATCAAAGTGTCAGCAGAATCAAATTATTCTGAGTGTTGTGAGGAAGAAACTGTTTCATGAAACTCTTCCTATCTGATGGCTTGCTGGCAATCTTCAGTGTGCTTTGGCTTGCAGATGCATCACCCCATTCTCTGTTTCCATGTTCGTATGGCTTTCACACTATATGCATGTCTGTCTCTTCACATGGCATTCTTTTATAAAGAAGCAAAGTTATATTTGTTAGAGATTTACCTTACTCAGATACAACCACCCGGTTAACCTAATTATATCTTCAACAACCATATTTCCAAAAAGGATCACATCACGCTTTACTAGGTGTTAAAACTCAAAGGCATGAATTGGCCGAGATATTAATTCAACTGGTAACATGACATATACAAAATAAATTTCAAAAGTATTAAGTGCAAATAATCTAATAGGAAATAAATATTAAGAAAGAAATTACCAGAAGAAAAAGTCTAGATTACCAAAAAATACATGAAAAAGGCCCATCCTTTCTAGTAAGCAGGAGAAAGGTCATTAAGTAACTTTTTTTACATTTACATTACACTTATTTGATTGATAAAGTGAAAAGGTATTTCTGACAACACAGTAAAAAAGATACTCTCGAATATGCAAAATGGATTTTTACACCATTAAAAAAGTCAGTCAGTGACTTCATAGTTTTAAGTGCCCATTCTCCTAACAGTGCCATCCTTGGGAATCTCTTCCTAGAAATAAAAACACTAAAATATAGCAACATATACAGTTGAATTTTGTTGTTTTTGTACTGTTTGTAGTTTCAGAAAAGTGACTCTATCACAGTAAGAGCATGCTTTAATATTATGTAGTCTGTTTATAGCATGGTATATTGGTCATTACAATGAATTATATAGACCAAAAATAGCTGACTTGGATTCAGGATTAAGGAAGAAAAGAAAGATGCATAGAACTGCCATATAAAATAACTAGATTGTAATGAAACAAATAGAAAGTATATAAAAGTCATATATATATATGCACATTTATATATTAAGTATTAAACCTAAAATTTCTTTATTTGAATTCAGAGAATCATATAAGCTAAACCATGCCATAGTGTGAATATTTTATACCTAAGGTAGAGAAAGGATAGATGAGGTACAGGGAGAGAGATAAGGATTAAAAGGAAAAGAAAGTTGTTTATTATTATACCTGAAAATTTAAAGAATTGCTTACCTTGAAAATTGTGAATTCAACAAACAGTAATGACCTTGAAGCTAGAAACAGATACCCAAGTAAAACTGGATCTAAAGTCTACAAGAATTTTTGTCTTAGTCACATTCTTTATTTTTTTTTTTTCCTTTGTGACCCCATGGACTATACAGTCCATGGAATTCTCCAGGCAAGAATACTGGAGTGGGTAGCCCTTCCCTTCTCTAGGGGATCTTTCAACCCAGGGATTGAATCCAGGTCTCCCACATGCAGGCAGATTCTTTACCAGCTGAGCCACCAGGGAAGCCCACCTAATATACTAGGCAATAAAAACTGAAACAAGTTGTGATCAATCTTATTTATAATTTATTTTGAATAAATGTGCCTAGCCTTGCTGTCAGCTTGCATGACCCACCATGCTGCTCTAAGGCAGCAAACTATGTTTGCCAGAATCTCTTGTCTTACAAGGAGGCTCATTTTCTCAAAAAGAGAAATTTGTATGAGAGTTGAAGCAGTGGAGCCACTATTCTCAGCAGGCTATGCGGATCCATCACAGAGGCTTCATCAGACAGTCACTGAGGCCTCCCTCATGGCTCACTCCATCACATCTCACCTTGCCGTCATATGCATCTTTGTGGACTTCCCAAGTTCTCTGGCTGTGAACTTCACAGCTGACTCTCTGACCTTCATGCCAATTCTCCTGATCTCTGGGGGTAAGTTCCCTGACTCTGTCAATTCTTGCTGTAGTCACGTAAGCCCCTAATTCTTATTAAACTGTATATGCCCTACATGCATAATTTTTCCTAACAGAGTCTTGGCTGATAGAGTTACTATGAATATGAGTTACCATGAGTTACTATGATAGAGTTACATGAATACTATGATAAAATATGGAGAGTTTGCATGAAGAAACGAGAGTGACATTAAAATAAGAATCATAATAGAAGAATCATTCTGTGGCATAGTAAGGTCAGGGTGATGAGAGCAAGCATCCCAGAGTGAGACAGTAAGAGTGTAGTGCATTGTCTGTGAAGAATTGGAAAACAATGATAAGACCAGCTGAATTTTATTGCACATTTTATTATTATCATGAACCCCATGGATTCTAAACTGTGTAGATGTGAAAACAAAAAGAAAAACCTTCCTCCCCACAGAGTGAGCCTTTCCCTAACCCACTTCCCTCTTGGTTCATCACTAGAATAAAATAAATAATGATTTAATTTAATATAATTCTTAAAGGGCCTTATCAAAAATATTACCAACAACCATTCCCCTGATCATTTTCTATCCTTTTATTCTGCTTAACTCTCAGTCACCATTAAAATATAATCTCTATGCGAGTAGAGAAATGCTTAAATGAATGAATAAATGCATAATGAATAATATAATAAATAATATAATTAATATAATATTATGCTGCTGCTGCTGCTAAGTCGCTTCAGTCATGTCTGACTCTGTGCGACCCCATAGATGGCAGCTCACCAGGCTCCCCCGTCCCTGGGATTCTCCAGGCAAGAACACTGGAGTGGGTTGCCATTTCCTTCTCCAACACATGAAAGTGAAAAGTGAAAGTGAAGTCGCTCAGTCTTCTCCGACTCTTAGCGACCCCATGGACTGCACCCTACCAGGCTCCTCCGTCCATGGGATTTTCCAGGCAAGAGTACTGGAATGGGGTTCCATTGCTTTCTCCGATAATATTATAATATAATATAATAAAAATAATAAAAAATGCTCAATGAATAAATGCATAAATAAATTTTAGTTAATTGTGTGATTAAATGATATTCCCAACTTTGCTTTGAGGTGGCCATTGCTGACTTACAAATTAAAAATCCAGAGAACCTGGGTTACTTATGTGGCATTCCAGGTAAAAAGTGGCCAAGCAATTTTTCAATGGAAAAAATCACAAAATAATAATTATAATATTATATCACTTATGTGGAGTAAAATTAGCTATATTTCTGTATAGATAGAAAAAGTTATCTCTCTATATATAGGAGGAATATATATAAATTGGGAAAGGATTTAATTGCAGTGTGTGTATATAAAATGGAAATTATATATCATGTATATCATTACATTGTCTTTTGTGCTAGTATAAAGGAAAATTCCCTGGAGTGGGAAATGGCAACCTGCTCCAATATTCTTGCCTGGAAAATTCCATGGGCAGAGGAGCCTGGCAGGCTATAGTCCACGATATCGCAAAGAACTGGACACAACTGAACATGTGCACACGCAAACACACAAACACACATGCACAAAGTTTTCACAAAAAGTAAAAAAAAAAAAAGCTTCAAAGCACATATATGCAAATTATCCCAGAAGATATATAAGCTCTTTAGCAATTAGAACTTGACTGTAAGTTCTTTCAATGAAGTATGATATCTACTTAAAATATGCATCAATTAGAAATGTTTCTAAAGGGATTGTTAGCCAAGGAACTTGGAAAAAGACTAGACATGAAGATAAAGATATTTATATTCAAGGGAACTGTAGCCATTGAACAGCTCTTATATTGATTATAAGGTCGAACTTAGTAGAGGAGTAGATTCAAAGGATCTTAGTAAGTAAGGTTAAATGTTTCATTTTGAGTGACAAGAATATCAGATTGTGAAAGGAATGATGAGATCATCTTAGTATACCATCAATATATTCCAATCGTCTTACTCTTATTATTTCATGCTCAATAAGAAATCTACTGACTGTAATTTATCTCCTCCAGCAAATTTCCCTAAATGAAAAGTCACTGATTATGCTGACTTAAAATATTCTCAACTTGAGCAAGTAATATCTCATTGTAAATATATAAGATTTAATTCTTTGTTGTATTTTAGTTAATAATAATCACTTACCTAAACATGATTATATCTGAAAATTTTAAGAATAGTTAATGAAATCCAGCAATATAGTCTTATGAGAATGTTTCCACTAGATTTTGCAGAAAATACTATACAGTATTTTCTGTATACAAGCTAGAATCAGGGTTTGCCAACAGCTAATTCTGTACACTTACCCAATTACATTGGGTTGCTATATATTATCCTGACATGTTCTGTGGAAAAAGGGTGATGTTAATTTACATCTTAAAAGGCAAAGTATTTGCCAAAGAATGTGAAGAATGACATAGTATATATTTTTAGGGAAGAAAAACAAAAACAGTACTTGATTAAATTCACTCATTAGATTCTTTTAAATGAAAAGTCATATCTAGTTTATTTAACAAATTTAGCAAGTCTTTTAAGCTAAGCAGTACACTAGATTCTGGTTCCTAAGAAGAAGGAAATAAGAGTATAAAGAAGAATAGAATATTTTCATTTCCATCACTTTTGAATGCCAAGAACTTCCTTTCAGGCACCAAGTTTTAGGATCTAAATAGTGTCTACTATGCTTAAGGCAGGCTTTTCATCAGCCTTCCTTGGTCTAGATTTTTAATTACTTCATGTCCTTCAACTGTAAGATGATCACTTTCCTCTTTTTTTTTTTTTCCTTCTCATTTCTATTCTCTGGCATGTAATATATCCAACCCTCAATGGGTAGGTGTTCTGGAAAGCAGCACTAATATCTGTTTCACTCCTGCTTATAAAAATTCCTAATTTTTTTTTAACTTATGATTCTATTTTGTTTAAAAGAGAGAGAGAGAGACTGTCTAAACCAGCTGGTAAAGTGGACTTTGTCACAAGACTCAAGACTCTAAGAGGAATTCACAGGGATCCTCATGTGGTAGCCACAATGAAAGGGAACTCTCTGGAAATGGAATTTACTCACTCAGGTGGTTTCTCTCTCATGTTTCCTCTATTTCTACAAAAAAGAGAGATGCATTGGTGATATCATAGAGTTCAACCAAATGTAATGCCTAAGATCAAAATCCCTGCCTGTGTGATCTTGAACAACCCATACTCAGTTTCCCCAGATAAAACAAGCCTGTAATATATAACCTAACTAATTTGCATGACATGAATTAATACATTTAAAAGTAGCTATGACACTTTCTGAAGGCATTTAGGCACTAAACAAGGTTTGCTTTTATTAATCAATTATGGCATTTCTCTTTCACTCTCATGGTTGAGCTTCCACATGAATTTTGATTGATCAAGACACTGACCCCATTTTATGGTATTTTTTTTCCCCTTTCTGTTGTTACTGGATTTCCCCTCACTCACCCCTTCCATTTTCTTTACTTTTCTCCTTATTTTTCCATTTCTAGCTTTACATTTGTTTCTTGAAGACCTATGGATTTTCTGACCTTAGGTCAAGACCATCACTTGTACCATTTACCATTAAGGGTGGAGACGAAACAAAAGAAGTAACATGAGTCATACAGTACCAAGCATGATCACCTAGATAGTAAGTTATGTGGGTGGGCAATTTCTCTCGGTATGAAGTAAAGACAAAATTTCACAACATTTGTGAAGGATGTACCTTAGTGAAATGCAAGCCTTTCATTTATAGAGGTTGCATGGGTTTTCAAATAAGTAGGGACACTTCTACTTCTCGGGAGATGGAATAAATATACTTTTTCCTATTTCTCCCACTGCTGCTGCTAAGTCGCTTCAGTCGTGTCCGACTCTGTGTGACCCCATAGATGGCAGCCCATCAGGCTCCCCCGTCCCTGGGATTCTCCAGGCAAGAACACTGGAGTGGGTTGCCATTTCCATTTCTCCCACTAAGTACAATTAAAACCCATAGACATTATATATAAAGCAAACATAAAGAGCCTCTAAAAAGCAGAGAGACAAATCTAGGCTGGCTAGGGAACTTAAGGCTCAAAAATGGCATTCATTGAGTTCCCTAATTTTCCTTTTGCCTCTTAATACATACCTGGCTGGATGGTGGAAAAGAAGAAAACCTGGAAATGCCAACAGATATAGACAAAAAATAATTTTTAAACAAATTTTAAATGTGTGCAATATGTTTATTTTCTCTATAAGAATCATAAACTAAATAAAGTGCCTATAATGGAAGTGATTTATAAGCAAGTTGGTTTGGTCAGATATTATACAAACTTTGGTGTACCACAGAATGCTTCATCATACTTGTAAAATTCCCTTGTCCAACCTGAATTTACATTCCATGGTGATAATGTGGTAAATATCATGTATGAAACGAGTTGCCAGTCCAGGTTCGATGCACGATACTGGATGCTTGGGGCTGGTGCACTGGGACGACCCAGAGGGATGGTATGGGGAGGTAGGAGGGAGGAGGGTTCAGGATGGGAACACATGTATACCTGTGGTGGATTCATTTTGATGTTTGGCAAAACTAATACAATTATGTAAAGTTTAAAAATAAAGTAAAATTAAAAAAATAAATAAATAAAATAAAGTAAGTGAACACATCAAAAATAAAATAAAATAAAAAATTGCTCTTTCTAGCCAAAAAACCGGAGAAGGCAACGGCAGCCCACTCCAGTACTCTTGCCTGGAAAATCCCATGGACAGAGGAGCCTGGTAGGATGCAGTCCACTGGGTCTCTAAGAGTCGGACACGACTGAGTGACTTCACTTTCACTTTTCACTTTTATGCATTGGAGAAGGAAATGGCAACCCACTCCAGTGTTCTTGCCTGGAGAATCCCAGGGACAACGGAGCCTGGCGGGCTGCCGTCTATGGGGTTGCACAGAGTCAGACATGACTGAAGCGATTTAGCAGCAGCAGCCAAAAAACAAGATCTGGGCAGGCTAGTAAAACAAACAATTTTCAGACAGTAACCACTTTATTCCAGTGACACACCATAGAAAACACTGAGATAAAGGACCTACAACAGCAAAAGACAGAGATTCTAGACAGAGATTCATGCAACACTGCCAGACTTTAAAAAGGCAGCCAAGTTATTCTGGTGTCAGAGAAAGCCAGGAGGGAAATCTATGTCCCACCAGATAATAAGGAGCTTCCCCTCCCCAACTGCAGCGTCTACAGAGACACTCAAGAAGCCTGGAATTCCATGCTTACCTGGGTGTCCCCTTCCCTCTCCACCTGCATAGTATCAGAGAGGCTTGTCAAGTGCCAGGAAACAAGAATACATGTCAACCTAGAATTCTATATCCAGTGAAAGTATACTTTAAGAATAAAGGTAAATAAAGACATTCTCAGATGAAAGAAAACTAATAGAATTTGTCATCAGCAGACTTACCCTAACAGAAGTCCTCTAAGCAGAAAGAAAATGACAAGAGGAGGAGCTGTGGGATATCAGAAAAAAAGAAAGAACATGGAAAGAGAAAAATGGTTAATTTTGTGAACGTTCTTTTCCTCTTGAGTTTTCTAAATTGTTTTTGATGGTTCAGACAAAATTATAACATTGTCTAGTACAAGTTTAGTATATACGAAAAAAAATTTAGCACAATTTTAGTATAAAGGGAGAAGGTAAAGTGATGTAGATAGAGGTAAGATTTCTATATTTTACCCAAACTGTTACCAATTGGACAACAGTAGACTTTGACAAGTCATATACTGTGATAATTAGAATAATAGTCCCCAAACAGATCCAGGTCCTAATCCCCATAACTTGTAACCATGTTAGGTTATATGGCAAAGAAATAAAGCAAGTGGTTAACTCACCTTGACATAGGATGGATTATCTTGAATTATTCTGATGGGTCTTGTGTAATCACAAGGGTCTCTAGAAGAAGAAGAGGGAGGCAGAAGGATAGTTCAGGTTGATGGGGCTATGAGAAGATTTCCATCTTTGGTTCCTGGCTTTGAAGATGGAAGAAAGCAGGAGGGCTTTAAAATCAAGTAACAGGTGAGCTTTATTTTTTTTTAATTTTATTTTATTTAACTTTACAATATTGTATTGGTTTTGCCATATATCAAAATGAATCTGCCACAGGTATACATGTGTTCCCCATCCTGAACCCTCCTCCCTCCTCCCTCCCCATACCATCCCTCTGGGTCATCGCAGTGAAACTGGAAAAAACAAGGTAACAACTTCTTCTCCAATAGGCCCAGAGAGAATCACAGTCCTGCCAATCCCATAATTTTAGCCCTGTGTACAGCTTGTATCAGAAATATGACTTGCAAAACTGTAAAACAATAAATTTGTGGGGATTTAGGTAGGGTTGCCTTTGCTATTTTTATGTATTTTGTATTGAATACAGTTGATTTACAATGTTGTGTTAGTTGTGTTTGCTATACAGTAAAGTGATTCACTTTTATATATATTCTCTTCCATTATGGTTTATATTCTTTTTTTTTAATATTCTTTTCCCTTATGGTTTATCACAGTGTACTGAATATAGTTCCCTGTGTTACACATTAAGGCCTTGTTGTTTATCCATCCTATATATAATAGTTTGCATATGCTAACTCCAAATGCCTAAGCCATTCTTCCTCACCCCCCTTCCCTCTTGGCAACCACAAGTCTGTTCTCTGTGTCAATCTGTTTCTGTTTTGTAGATAAGTTCATTTGTGTCATATTTTAGATTCAACACATAAGTGATATCACATGGTATTTGTCTTTCTCTTTCTGACTTCATTTGCTATGATAATTTCTTTTTTTAATTTATTTGTTTTTTAATTGAAGGATAACTGTTTTTATGCTTCAATTTTTGTTGTTTTCTGTCAAACCTCAACATGAATCAGCCATAGGTATACATATATCCCCTTCCTTTGAGCCTCCTTCCCATCTCCCTCCCCGTCCCACCCCTCTAGGTTGATACAGAGCCCCTGTTTGAGTTTCCTGATCCTTACAGCAAAGTCCCATTGGCTATCTATTTTACACGTGGTAATGTAAGTTTCCATGTTACTCTTTACATACATCTCACCCTCTCCTACCCTCTCTCCATGTCCATAAATCTATTCTGTATGCCTATGTCTCCATTGTCTTATAATTTTCTGTGTACAGTTTGTCTCCTTAAGTAAGTTTATTCCTAGATATTTGATTCTTTTTGTTACAATGGTGAAGGGGATTGATTCCTTAATTTCTGTTTCTGATTTTTCATTGTTAGTATATAGAAATGCAAGTGATTTCTGTGAATTGATTTTGTATCCTGCAACTTTGCTAAGTTCACTTAGCTCTAGTAATTTTCTGACACTATCTTTAGGGTTCTCTGTGTACATTATCCGGAGAAAGCAATGGCACCCCACTCCAGTACTCTTGCCTGGAGAATCCCATGGATGGAGGAGCCCGGTAGGCTGCAGTCTATGGGGTCGCTATCATGTCATCTGCAAACAGTGAGAGGTTACTTCTGTTCTGATCTGTATTCCTTTTGCTACTTTTTCTTCTCTGATTGCTGCACTTCCAGAATTATGTTGGATAATAGTGGCAAAAGTGGACACCCTTGTCTTATTCCTCATCTTAGCAGAAATACTTTCAGTTTTTTACCATTGAGAATAATTTTTGCCATAACTTTATCATATATGACCTTTACTATGTTGAGGTAGGTTCCTTCTATGCCCATTTTTTGAAGAGTGTTAAAAATAAATGGGTGTTGAATTTTATCAAAGGTTTTTTCTGCATCTATTGAGATGATCATATGGTTTTTATCTTTCAATTTGTTAATATGGTGTAGCACATTGATTGATTTGCAAATATTGAAGAATCCTTGCATCTCTGGAATAAACCCAACTTGATCATAGAGTACGAGCGTTTTGATGTGTTGCTGAATTCTGTTTGCTAAAATTTTGTTGAGGATTTTTGCATCTATGTTCATCAGTGATATAGGCATGTAGTTTTCTTTTTGTGTGTTGTCTTTGTCTGCTTTTGGTATCAGGGTAATGGTGGCCTTGTAGAAATCTGTCTGGAAGTGTTCTTTCCTCTGCAATTTTTTGACAGAGTTTTAGAAGGATAGGCCATTAGTTCTTCACTAAATGTTGGCTAAAATTCTCTTGTGAAGCCATCTGGTCCTGGGCTTTTGTATTTGGGGAGATTTTTGATGACAGCTTCAATTTCAGTGCTTGTAATTGGGTTGTTCATAATTTCTATTTCTTCCTGGTAAAGTCCTGGGAGATTGAACTTTTCTAAGAATCTGTCCATTTCTTCCAGGTTATCTATTTTATTGCCGTATACTTGTTCATAATAGTCTCTTATAATCCTTTGTATTTCTGCATTGTCTGTTGTAACCTCTCCTTTTTCATTTCTAATTTTGTTGATTTGATTCGTCTCTCTTTTTCTCTTGATGAGTCTGGCTAAAGATTTGTCAATCTTGTTTATCTTCTCAAAGAAACAGCTTTTAGTTTTATTAATCTCACTATTGTTTATTTCATTTCTTTTTTATTTATTTCTGCTCAGATCTTTAGGATTTATTTCCTTCTACAAACTTTGGGGGGTTTTTGTTCTTTTTCCAGTTGTTTTAGGTGTAAATTTTAGGTTGTCTATTCGATGTTTTTCTTGTTTATTGAGATAGGATTGTACTTCTACCAACTTCTCTCTTAGAACTGCTTTTGCTGCATCCCATAGGTTTTGAGTTGTCATGTTTTCATTGTCATTTGTTTCTAGATTTTTTTTATTTCCCTTTTGATTTCTTTAGTAACCCATTATTTAGAAACATGTTGTTTAATCTCCATGTGTTTGTTTGTGTTTCTTACAGCTTTTTTTTTTCTTGTAATTGATATCTTCTCTCATAGCATTGTGGTCAGAGAAGATGCTTGATATGATTTCAATTTTCTTAAATTTACTGAGGTTATATTTGTGACCCAAGAGGTGGTCTATCCTGCAGAATGTTCCATGTGCACTTGAGAAGAAGGTGTTGTTCTTCTGCATTTGGATGGAATGTCCTGAAGATATCAATGAGATCCATATCATCTAATGTATCATTTAAGACTTGTGCTTCCTTATTAATGTTCTGTGTTGATGATCTGTCCATTGGGGTGTTGGGGTGTTAAAGTCTCATATTATTGTGTTACTGTTAATTTCTCCTTTTATGTCTATTAGTGTTTGTCTTATTTATTAAGGTGCTTCTATGTTGGGTGCATAGATATTTACAATTGTTATGTCTTCCTCTTAGATCGATCCCTTGATCATTATGTAGTGTCCTTCCTTATCTCTTGTAATATTCTTTATTTTAAGGTCTATTTTGTCTGATATGAGGATTGATACTCCAGCTTTCCTTTGTTTACCATTTGCATGGAATATATTTTTCCATCCTCTCACTTTCAGTCAATATGTATCTTGAGGTCTGAAGTGGGTTTCACATAGACAGTATATATATAGGTCTTGTTTCTGTATCCATTCATCCAGTCTGTATCTTTTGGTTGGAGCAGTTAATCCATTTACATTTAAAGTAATTATTGATATATTTATGTTTCTATTGCCATTTTATTAATTGCTTGGGGTTGATTTTGTAGATCTTTTTTCTTCTCTTGTATTTCTTGACTATATAAGTCCCTTTGACATTTGCTGTAAAGCTGATTTGGTGGTACTGAATTCTTTTAACTTTTGCTTGTCTGAAAAGCTTTTAATATCTCCATAAATTTTGAATGAAACCCTTGCTGGGTACAGTAATCTTGGTTGTAGATTTTTCCCTTTCAGTACTTTATATACCTTTTGCCCTACAGAGTTTCTGCTGAAAGATCAGCTGTTAGAAAACATATGGCATTTTCCTTGTATGTTCATTGTTGATTTTCCCTGGCTGCTTTTAATATTCTTTCTTTGTGTTTAATCTTTGTTAGTTTGATTAGTATGTGTCTTGGAGTGTTTCTCCTTGGGTTTATACTGTATGGGACTCTTTTCATCTCTTGGACTTGATTGACTATTTCTTTCTCCATGTTGGGGAAATTTTCAACTATAATCTCTTCAAAAATTTTCTCATACCCTTACTTTTTCTCTTCTTCCTCTGGGACCTCTATAATTGAAAGTCAGTACATTTGATATTGTCCCCGAGGTCTCTAGATTACCCTCAGTTCTTTTCATTCTTTTTAATTTATTCTACTCTTCAGAAGTTATTTCCATCATTTTATCTTCCAGCTCACTGATTCATTCTTCTGCTTTAGATATTCTGCTATTGATTCCTTCTAGAATATTTTTTTTTAATTTCAGTAATTATGTTGTTTGCCTCTGTTTCCTTATTCTTTAATTCTTCCAGGTCTTTGTTAATTATTCTTACATTTTCTCCATTCTGTTTTCAAGGGTTTTTTTTTTTCTTTTTCTTTCTTTTTTTTTTTTTTTTTTTTTTTTTGTAATCATCTTTACTATCAGTATTCTGACTTCCTTTTCTGGTAGTTTGCCTATTTCCTCTTCATTTATTTGGACTTCTGTGTTTCTAGTCTGTTCCTTAATTTGTGTAGTATTTCTCTGCCTTTTCTTTCTTTTTTTTTTTAACTTATTTGTTTGAGGTCTCCTTTTCCCAGGCTTCAAGGTTGAATTCCTTCTTCCTTTTGGTTTCTGCCCTCCTAAGGTTGGTCCAGTGGTTTGTGTAAGTTTTGTATTGGATGAGGTTTGTGCTGAGTTTTTGTTTGTTTGTTTGTTTTTCCTCTGATGGGCAAGGTTGAGTGAAGTGGTAATGCTGTCTGCTGATGATTGGGATTGTATTCTTTTTCGTTGTTGTTGTTTAGATGAGGCATCCTGCACGGGGTGCCACTGGTGGTTGGCTGATGCTGGGTCTTGTATTGAAGTGGTTTCCTTTGTGTGAGTTCTCACTATTTGAAACTCCCTTTGAATATACAGTGGAAATGAGAAATAGATTTAAGGAACTAGATCTGAAGACAGAGATTGTCTGATGAACTATGGACAGAGGTTCGTGACATTGTACAGGAGACAGGAATCTAGACCATCCCTATGGAAAAGAAATGCAAAAAAGCAAAATGCTTTCTGAGGAGGCTTTACAAATAGCTGTGAAAAGAGAAGTGAAAAGCAAAGGAGAAAAGGAAAGATATAAGCATCTGAATGCAGAGTTCCAAAGAATAGCAAGGAGAGATAAGAAAGCCTTCCTCAGCGATCAATGCAAAGAAATAGAGGAAAACAACAGAATGGGAAAGACTAGAGATCTCTTCAAGAAAATTAGAGATACCAAGGAAATATTTCATGCAAAGATGGGCTCGATAAAGGACAGAAATGGTATGGACCTAACAGAAGCAGAAGATATTAAGAAGAGGTGGCAAGAATACACAGAAGAACTGTACAAAAAAGAGCATCACAACCAAGATAACCATGATGGTGTGATCACTCACCTAGAGCCAGACATCCTGGAATGTGAAGTCAAGAGAGCCTTAGAAAGCATCACTATGAACAAAGCTAGTGGAGGTAATGGAATTCCAGTTGAGCTATTTCAAATCCTGAAAGATGATGCTGTGAAAGTGCTGCACTCAATATGCCAGCAAATTTGGAAAACTCAGCAGTGGCCACAGGACTGGGAAAGGTCAGTTTTCATTCCAATCCCAAAGAAAGGCAATGCCAAAGAATGCTCAAACTACCGCACAATTGCATTCATCTCACACACTAGTAAACTAATGCTTAAAATTCTCCAAGCCAGGCTTCAGCAATACGTGAACCGTGAACTTCCAGATGTTCAAGCTGGTTTTAGAAAAGGCAAAGGAACCAGAGATCAAATTGCCAACATCCACTGGATCATGGAAAAGGTAAGAGAGTTCCAGAAAAACATCTATTTCTGCTTTATTGACTATGCCAAAGCCTTTGACTGTGTGGATCACAACCAACTGTGGAAAATTCTGAAAGAGATGGAAATACCAGACCACCTGACCTGCCTCTTGAGAAACCTGTATGCAGGTCAGGAAGCAACAGTTAGAACTGGACATGGAACAACAGACTGGTTCCAAATAGGAAAAGGAGTACGTCAAGGCTGTATATCGTCACCCTGCTTATTTGACTTATATGCAAAGTACATCAAGAGAAACGCTGGGCTGGAAGAAGCACAAGCTGGAATCAAGTTTGCCAGGAGAAATATCATTAACCTCGGATATGCAGATGACACTACCCTTATGGCAGAAAGTGAAGAGGAACTAACAAGCCTCTTGATGAAAGTGAAAGAGGAGAGTGAAAAAGTTGGCTTAAGCTCAACATTCAGAAAACAAAGATCATGGCATCTGGTCCCATTATTTCATGGGAAATAGATGGGGAAACAGTGGAAACAGTGTCACACTTTATTTTGGGGGGCTCCAAAATCACTGCAGATAGTGACTGCAGCCATGAAATTAAAAGACACTTAGTGCTTGGAAGAAAAGTTATGACCAACCTAGATAGCATATTCAAAAGCAGAGACATTACTTTGCCAACAAAGGTCCATCTAGTCAAGGCTATGGTTTTTCCAGTAGTCATCTGTGGATGTGAGAGTTGGACTGTGAAGAAAGCTGAGGGCCGAAGAATTGATGCTTTTGAACTGTGGTGTTGGAGAAGACTCTTGAGAGTCCCTTGGACTGCAAGGAGATCCAACCAGTCCATTCTAAAGGAGATCAGTCCTGGGTTTTCATTGGAAGGAATGATGCTAAAGCTGAAACTCCAGTACTTTGGCCACCTCATGCAAAGAGTTGACTCATTGGAAATGACCCTCATGCTGGGAGGGATTGGGGGCAGGAAGAGAAGGGGATGACAGAGGATGAGATCACTGGGTGGCATCACTGACTCGATGGACGTGAGTTTGAGTGAACTCTGGGAGTTGGTGATGGACAGGGAGGCCTGGCGTGCTGCGATTCATGGGGTTGCAAAGAGTCAGACACGACTGAGTAACTGAACTGAACTGAAGATTAGTTCTCTGGTAGGTTAGGGTCTTGAAGTCAGTTTTCCCACTCCAAAGGCTCAGGGCTTGATCTCTGGTCAGGAATGAAGATTCCACAAGTGGTTTGTTATGTCATTAAGTGAGATTAAAACAGATACCCAAAAATGAGAAACCAAATATGAACCCCAGACAAATTGCAGTTACAAAATCAGGCAAATAATAATTAAAATAATGGAATATATACATATACACCCATAAGCAAAATCAAAACTGTCCAACAAATATAAAGTACAGTAGATTGACCTGGAGAAAAAGGGAAATAAAAAATTATATCTACCAGTTAAAAACAAAACTAAAGCACAAACTGGGAAACAAAACTAAAAAAAGGTGCCAAATGTGGAGAAAAGCAATGAAAACAAAACTAACAAATATGTTGAGAGGAGAGGAAAGAAAGAACACATACTCAAAGTTAAATCCGTTCAGTTTAGTCACTCAGTCGTGTCCAACTCTTTGAGACCCCGTGGACTTCAGCATGCCAGGCCTCCCTGTCCATCACCAACTCCCGGACTCCACCCAAACTCATGTCCATTGAGTCAGTGATGCCATCCAACCATCTCATCCTCCATCATCCCTTTCTCTGCCTGCCCTCAATCTTTCCCAGCATCAGAGTCTTTTCAAATGAGTCAGCTCTTCACATCAGGTGGCCAAATAATTAGTGTTTCAGCTTCAACACCAGTCCTTCCAGTGAAAACCCAGGACTGATCTCCTTTAGGATGGACTGGTTGGACCTCTTTGCAGTCCAAGGGATTCTCAAGAGTCTTTTCCAACACCACAGTTCAAAAGCATCAATTCTTTTGTGCTCAGCTTTCTTTACAGTCCTACTCTCACATTCATACATGACTACTGGAAAAACCATAGCCTTGACTGGACAGACCTTTGTTGGCAAAGTAATGTCTCTGCTTTTGAATATGCTATCTATGTTGGTCATAACTTTCCTCCCAAGGACTAAGTGTCTTTTAATTTCATGGCTGCAGTCACTATCTGCAGTGATTTTGGAGCCCCAAAAAATAAAGTCTGATACTGTTTCCACTGTTTCCCCATCTATTTGCCATGAAATAATGGGACCAGATGCCATGATCTTAGTTTTCTGAATTGTGAGCTTTAAGCCAACTTCTTCACTCTCCTCTTGCACTTTCACCAAAGTTAAATAGAGGTAGATAAAGAAAATTTATATACATTAAATATTAACTGCAATGGGAAAAGACCAGTAGGAAAAGCAAACAAAGGAATAAATGTAGAAAAAACAATAATATGTTTAAGAAATGGAAAAAAAAAAAAAAAAGGAAAACTCCACAGAACTTCAAAAGAGGCAGAGGTTTTATAACAACAATAACAAATGTGACTGAAAGAAAAAAAATAGCCCAAAAGCTTAATTAGATTTCATCAGTTCAGTTTAGTCGCTCAGTTGTGTCCAACTCTTTACAATCCCATGGACTGCAGCATGCCAGGCCTCCTTGTCCATTTGCAAATCATGGAGTTTACTCAAACTCATGTCCATTGAGTTGGTGATGCCATCCAACCATCTCATAGTGCCAATAAAATTGACAACTACAATAGAGGAGGGGAAAAAAGGAGAAAAGGAAAAAGTAAAAAAAAAAAAAAAGAAAAAAGAAAATAATCTATAGAACAAGTCAAAACATAAGAATAATAAATGTTTTTCTTGAGTAACTGCTGTCAAAGTCCTTTCCCTTGCTGGGAGTCACAGTCCACCTCACCTCCCTAGAATGCCCTCCAGCTCTGTGCTGGTCTCTGGACCTCCTGTGGGGGCAACTCAGATTCTAATCTGGCCCTACTCCTGTGTGTTCTTGCCTCCAATGTCCACAGCTATCAGAACTCGTGTGTTTTCTTTTGTGGGAACTCTGAATATCCTTTTAAGTATTCCATAGACATAGAGTCTGCCAGGTTGATCATGTGGATTTAATCTGCAGTTTGTACAGCTGGTGGGAAGGTTTGGGGTCTTCTTCTTTAGTCACAGTGCCCTTGGGTTTCAGTTGTGGTTTTATTTCCACCTCTGAATGTGGGTCATCCACTGGGGTTAAATCCTGAGGCTGCCCTGGAGGACTTCAGTCTGCCCCGGTGAGGGCCAGGTGTGGAGGTGGTACAGCTACTTGGGTCGCAGGGGTTCTGGCAGCACCAGGTACTCTGGGGAGTTGGCAGGTAGGGCAGCTGGACATATAGTGCTCTAGAAGGGTATGACAACCAGTATTGGTCAATACACTCCAGTATTCTTGCCAAAGAACCCCCAGACAGAGAGGCGTGGCAGGCCACAGTCCACAGGTTCACAAAGAGTTGGACAGAACTGAAGCAACCCTGCATGCATAGATGCAAGATTTTCTTTTTTTCTTTTTTTTTTTTTTTTTGCCTGCAGCAGCTCTGCCCCAGTAAGGGTTGAGCGTGAAGGTGGCACAGGTGCCTGGCTTGCAGGGACCCTGGTGGCGACAAGTGTGCAGGGACATGGACTGCCTCTGCTGCAGGAGTTATGGCGCTATCAGAGTCTTGTTTTGAGTCTCTTATAGATGGCAATCAGAAGCCTTCTTTGCCCAGTCTTTCTCTGTAGCTCTGCTCGTTCAGGCACTTAGAGGGCTCCATTGCCTGGGGTCCTTCTCTGTTGCTTGGCACATCAGACACATAGAGAGGTCCCCCTAGCTGGGGTTCTACTCTGTAGATCAGTGCATCAGTCACTTAAAGGAGTACCCTGGGTAGGGCCTACTCTGTAGTTCACTGCGTCAGGCATTTGATGGGCCAGCCTTTGTATTGTTCAGCTGCCAATGCTGGTGTGTGGGGAGAGTGAGGCTATGGTGATGGCTGCACCCCCTACCCGTGACTCAGCAGTATCGCTTTGTTTCCATGGCTGCCCGGCTTTCCTCCATAGGCATTTCCCACCACAGTCTCCTCCCTCCCATCCCTTCAGTCTGTCTCTCCACAGTCAACAGCAGCCCTTGCCCTGGGATTGCTCCACAATCCTAAACTCCAGCTCCCAGCCACTGCACCTTCTAGGGAACCTGCATCCCTGTCTGGGGTATGTATGACTGCAGCAAAGACTGCCTGATTCTCATTCCATTTAGGCTGCCACAGATCAGATGTTTCACTCTCAGCCTTAAATGTATCTCCTGTGACTCAGACAATTGCCCCGATGTGGGGATCAGACTCTTGCTTCAGTTCCCCCACTTGCCAAGGGCAGGTCCAGTCCTACTAACACTCCTGTTTTTCCCCGTTTCCTTCATCCTACCAAGTTTTGTGTGGTTCTATATATTCTTTTCCACTGCTCAGGTACTCCTCCTGTCTGCTCTCAGCTGGTGTTCTCCATGTACTTCTGTGTCTGAAGGTGTATTCCTGATGTATCCGTGGAGAGAGAATGTATTCATCCCCACCTACTCCTCTGCCATCTTAGTAATGTCTGGTATGATAATTTCTAAGCCCATCCATGTTGCTGCAAGTGGCATTATTTTATTTTTTATAGTTGAGTGGTATTCAATCGTGTATATGTACCACATCTTCTTTATCCATTCATCTGTTGATGCGCATTTATTCATGAGTTAATGCTCATGTTGTTTCCATGTCTTGACTATTGTAAATAGTGCTGCTATGAACATAGAGGTGCATGTATCTTTTGGAACTATAGTTTTGTTAAAATGACCATACTACCCAAAGCAGTCTATAAACTTAATGTGATACCTATCAAATTACACAAGGCACTTTTCACAGAATTAGAACAAATAAGCCTAAAGTTTATATTGAACCATAAAAGACCCAGATTTACCAAAGCAATCCTGGGGGGAAAGAACAAAGCAGGAGGCATAACCCTTCCAAACTTCAGACAATACTATAAACGTATAGTAATCAAACCAGCATAATATTGGCACAAAAAAAACAGACATATGGATCAAGGATTAGACTAGAAAGCCCAGAAATAAACCCACACATCTATGATCAACTATTCTTTGAGAATGTCAAGAATATATTAAGGAAATAAGTCTCCTCAACAAGTGGCTTTGGGGAAATCGGAAAGCTGCATGTGAATTCATGAAGTTAGAATACACCCTCACACCATATACAAAAATACACTCAAAATGGCTTAAAGACTTAAATGTAAGACGTGATACCATAAAATTTGTGAAAGAGAGCACAGACACAACCTTCTCTGACAAATTATAACAGTGTTTCCTGTGGTCAGTCTCCCAAGGCAATAGAAACAAAAGCAAAAATAAACAAATGGGGCCTAATCAAACTTACAAGCTTCTGTACAGCAAAGGAAACCATAAATGAAATGAAAAGACAATATTTTTATAAACTGGGAAGAAATATTTGCAAATGATGCAACCAACAAGGACCTAGTTTCCAAAATATACAAACAGCTTATACAATTCAACAACAAAAACAACCAAATCAAAAAATGGGCAGGGGACCCAAATAGACACTTCTCTAAAGAAGACATACAGATAGCCAACAGGCACATGAAAAGATGGTCAACATCACTAGTGATTAGAGAAATGCAAATCAAAACTACAGTGAGGTACCACCTCACAATGGTCAGAATGACCATCATTAAAAAGTCTACTAATAACAAATGCTGGAGACATGTGGAGAAAAGGTAACCTTCCTACACTATGGGTGGAAGTGTAAGTAGGTGCAGCCACTATGGAAAACTATTTAAAACAGAGTTGCCATATGATTCGGCAATCTTCAGTTCAGTTCAGTCACTCAGTCGTGTCCGACTCTTTGTGACCCCATGAATCGCAGCATGCCAGGCCTCCCTGTTCATCACCAACTCCCAAAGTTCACTCAAACTCACGTCCATCAAGTCAGTGATGCCATCCAGCCATCTCATCCTCTGTCGTCCCATTCCTCCTGCCCCCAATCCCTCCCAGCATCAGAGTCTTTTCAATGAATCAACTCTTCTCATGAGGTGGCCAAAGTACTGGAGTTTCAGCTTTAGCATCCTTCCTTCCAAAGAACACCCAGGGCTGATCATCTCCTTTTCTGGGCATATATCCAGACAAAACCATAGTTAAATTTGTATTGCTTTAAGTCATGAAATTTGTGCTAATTTGTTACTGCATCAATAGAAGATTAATACACCTGTGAATATGCCTTGAGCATATATCTTTTCTTTGTAATTTAAAAAATTTATTTTTGATTGAAGGATAATTGCTTTACAATATTGTTTTGGTTTCTGCTGTATTGTATATCAACACAAATTAGTCATAGATATATATATATGTTTCAGAGAAGGCAATGGCACCCCACTCCAGTACTTTTGCCTAGAAAATCCCATGGATGGAGGAGCCTGGTAGGCTGCAGTCCATGGGGTTGCTAGAGTCGGACACGACTGAGCGACTTCACTTTCACTTTTCTCTTCCATGCATTGGAGGAGGAAATGGCAACCCACTCCAGTGTTCTTGCTTGGAGAATCCCAGGGACGGGGAAGCCTGGTGGGCTGCCGTCTATGGGGTCACACAGAGTCGGACACAACTGAAGTGACTTAGCAGTAGCAGCATACATATGTTTTATGTCACATAATTTTACAGATATAAAACTTCTTGCCACCTGAAACTATTTTATATTTAAAGTAAATTCCCCCAGAATTTTAGCCATAGTCTCTATTCCATTTGGTTGAACATCAAAACTATTATTTGTTTAGGCTAGAACTATGATAATCAGAAAGTAGGTGTGCTTTAGTTTCCTTGTAGATTATTAATCAGTTATTTCCTTGTTTATACATTGATTTGTTTTGGCTTTCCCACAATATTTTACCAATTTACATAGTTTTATCTGAATTAATTAAGCTTGTTAGTTTGTTGCTACTAATGAACAGATTCTTTAGTGCCTCCACTAGAACACGTTGCTGGAGAAGGAAATGGCAATCCCATGGACAGAGAAGCCTGGCAGGCTACAGTCCGTGGGGTCGCAAGATTCGGACATGACTTAGCCACTAAACCATCACCACCACCATAATACTTTGCCTTTATGATCAACTCTATCTAAATGTTAAAGTTTCAGCTTTAGCATCATTCCTTCCAAAGAAATCCCAAGGCTAATCTCCTTCAGAATGGACTGGTTGGATCTCCTTGCAGTCCAAGGGACTCTCAAGAGTCTTCTCCAACACCACAGTTCAAAAGCGTCAATTCTTCGGCGCTCAGCCTTCTTCAAGTCCAACTCTCACATCCATACATGACCACAGGAAAAACCATAGCCTTGACTAGATGGACCTTTGTTGGCAAAGTAATGTCTCTGCTTTTGAATATGCTGTCTAGGTTGGTCATAACTTTCCTTCCAAGGAGTAAGTGTCTTTTAATTTCACGGCTGCAATCACCATCTGCAGCAATTTTGGAGCCCAGAAAAATAAAGTCTGACACTGTTTCCACTGTTTCCCCATCTATTTCCCATGAAGTGATGGATCAGATGCCATACTCATTACTAAAAGGCATCTGCTGAATGAATAACTAAGTGAATGAATGAGGGAATAGTACAAGATTCTCCCTGACATCTAGTTCGAACTTCTAATTCTATTTGTTCTTGTTTGTTTGTTCTTTTTCCATTTACCAATCAGTAGTCATGAAAGAAGAGAGATGAAAAATGCTTCTTAATAATCCATTTCTTTATCATCACTCATGCCAGGAATACTTGTTTTCTTAATTGTCTGTCTTTTACATAAATGGTACAAGTACATTTAACATACCAGGTTTATTAGTATTCACCCACATCTTTTCCCACTTACCTGTTGGATGTTTATTTTTTTTTAAATTTTGAATTATAAGACCTGAATTGAGATTCTGCCCTTCAGGAACTAAAACACCTTGAATAAATTACTTGTTTTCTGTCAAATCTTCAATTCCATTATCTTAATATATGATATTAAACTCTTCATGTCCGTTTTGAGAATTAAATAAAACACAGGTGAAGGAACCCAACGCAGTGCTCAACATATAGCATAAAATTCACTATTTTAGTATTGTTTTTGTAAGTCTATTCTCTTCCTAAAACAGATTATTTTTAAGCTCTTCAGGCTTCCCCTCTGACATTTATTTTTCATTCCTATGTAAAATGTTCTTTGATTTTCTCAAACCTTTGGATATTTTGCTTTATATAGCTCTCCTAGTGAGACCAGATTATGTAAAATCATTTATGCAATATAACTTTAAAACCATTTACGTTTTATATATTTTTTCTAGATGACCATCTTAGTAATATTAAAATAGAAAACACTGTTTCCCTCTATTATGTTTAGTATATGCTGTTTTTCTACATAAGATTGTCGGCGGAAAACAAGCACAATGAAAATAGACATAAAAGAGAACAAGTGCTGGCCGCAAATGAGAGTCCTACCTAGTGAATCAGGAAGAATGATGCATTTTAAAATGCAATCTCCCCACATTCTCATTCCTTAGGGAACAACTTGTTGACAAGCTAACCCACTCCACGACATATTAACAGAATTCTTCTTCATTTGATACATTTGCCCTGCACACACCAGTGAATCATAACCAAAACTTATCCTGTATCAGAATATATTTTGGTATTCCTAACATTAATCCATTTGGTTATACAATTAATTTATCTACAACCCATGAACAATACCACTCTGTATTTTCTAATGTGTAAAATAGTAATTTTATACTTTTAAACAAAACATGTTTTTTTCCTTCAAATTAATGAAATGAATCAGGGATGATGTTCCTCTGCTGCACTTCTTCATGTTTAGGCAGGTAGTTTTCTTTAGAATTTGGAAAAAGATGCCAGTTCGAAGAGCAGCTTTTCTCAAGCTATAATACTTCCCAGTGTGTGCAAAGTAAAACAAAATGAGGACTGAAAATGAAGGCATTGTTTTTTTTATTCTGACAAACTTCAGGGTTGTTTTTTTTTTTTTCTTTTTAAAGTATATAATCATCAGTATTAGATTCTGTTACAAATTTGTTCCTCCAAAGTAGTTTGTAAAACAAAACCTAATTTTCACAATTACAAAGATATTTTTTTTTTTAGCAAATCCATGCCATTCCTATGAATGTTAATAGAAATTGTAACCAGGGCAGGAGAATTAGATATTTACATATGATGATTGTGACAAATTATTTTCTGGGCATTAATTTCTGGGGAAACAGATGAAATTAATTTGTGATCTACAATATAATCTTTATATAAAATGATTTCCCTGTTTAGATTCAGTATAATTTCAGGCTTTGCTACTCTTGATTTATAAATTAAAAGTCTTTCTGAAAGACACTCATTTGCAGCTACATACAAGAAACAGTAAATCATTTTACTCCCTTCAGGCCATAATTATTTGAATGTGTTTTCTTTTAAAACTGTGTTGGCATTTTCACCATACTCACTTGAAATCTGTAACTTATTTTCATTTTTCCTTCAATAGTTGTGCATGTTTAAGAAATAAGGAATTTGGAAAGTTAACTAGACAAAAATAGAGTGTATTAATTATAAATAATAAGGATATTTTTAGTTAAAGGGAATTACATTGAAATAAATGTTTGTACTCAGTCCTGTCTGACTCTGCAGTCCCATGGCCTGTGTTTCACGAGGCTCCACTGTCCATGGGATTCCCCAGGTAACAATACTAGAGTGGGGTGCCATTTCCCACTCCAGGAGATCTTCCTGACCCAGGGGTTGAACCCACATCTTTTGCGTTTCCTGCATTGGCAGGAGGATTCATTACCACTGGCGCTACCTGAAGTGCAAGTCGCTCAGTCGTGTCTGACTCTTTGTGACCCCATGGACTATACAGTCCGTAGAATTCTCCATGCCAGAATACTGGAGTGGGTAGCCTTTCCCTTCTCCAGGGGATCTTCCCAAAAAAGGGATCAAACCCAGGTCTCCCACATTGCAGGCTTATTCTTTACCAGATGAGCCACAAGGGAAGCCATTAATTTAAAATTTAGCTAATACTTTAAATTTATGCAGTTTAACCATATT
Organism: Bubalus kerabau; assembly: GCF_029407905.1. Lineage (NCBI taxonomy): Eukaryota > Metazoa > Chordata > Mammalia > Artiodactyla > Bovidae > Bubalus > Bubalus kerabau. Next base: position 143,725,465 of record NC_073624.1, on the reverse strand, counting down.
CAGTCAACAGAAAGAAAGCCATTTGGTTGCAAATTATTATACTTGATCACTGTAGGGTAAGGTCATGTTCCACTAACATTTAATTTTTAAAACACCTTTGAGTAAATAGCTTCATCAAACCATTTGCAATTATTTTTAAAAAACTGTTTAATTATAAATTGATTATGATAAAGTTAATGAAGGAATTACTCTTAAGACAGTTGGCAAGGTTACAACTCTAGTTAAAAGAGTATTATTTACTATTATAGGAAACAGTTCTTGGAGTGACACTGAGGTTTGGGACTCAATCAGGGTGTAGAACCTGAGTCAGTGATTTGGTTGTCAAGGTAACTCTCCAAATCAGATTTAAAAAAAAAAAAAAAAAGCAATGGTATATACATAAACATAATATTGCTCTATATCTGCTATAAATAAGGTTTAGGAATTGGATTTGCAGATGACCAAATTCTTACTTCTAATAATTAGGATTGATGATTTAAAATGAAGAGGAATGTCTTCAAGTTTAAGACATATCCATCATTTTTTTTTAATCCTGAAGCCACAGTTTTTACTTTTTAAATCAAATACAAAAGAATTATTAATATATAATTTATCTGCATAAGATTTTTTTTACATTCGGCATAAAGGAAAAAGTATGATTTTCCTTAAAGGCAATAATTCATGAACTACATCAATCCATGAAGTGTCAAATGGCAAATGTTGACATTTAGTGTGTGCACATACATAGATATATGTATTTATGTATATATAAATGTGTGTGTATTGTACTATGTGTGTATATACATATATATGTAATATTACGACCTTTAGTTTTAAAATCAAAGTAATTTATCAAAGGAACAAAGGATAACACAATGCACACCGAGTTTCTTTCTTTGCCGTTAAGGAGTAGAAACTTACTAGGGTCATTGAAACACTTTTTCACATATGGAGGCTATTATTATTGAAACTTTTCTGTTTTTTTATTCCCTTCATTTTCCCAATATTTGCCATAATGTTTTTTTTTTTACTGTAGGTAGTATACATAATAAGCTATATGATTTACATTTTAAATTTGATCTGAATGGTATTATGTGAAAATTGCTTTTTTTCTCAATACTTTTTTCCTGAAATACATCTAAGCTGATTTCATATGTAAACTCAGTGTATTTATTTCTGAATAATAGATCGTCTCAAATTTTTTGAAAACCTGGTGTGTATAAAATAATGTATTTTGGTTTTATTTTATTGTTTTCTAAATTTTTCTCTTTGAATCTCTGATCACTTGCGTATTGTACATTCCTCTTCTGTAAACCTATTATTTAATAGATTGTTTCTCTTTTTCACTTTTATTTTCAGTAGTTTTTATGTATTATAGATTTCAGTCACTATTTGCTTATATGACTTTTTTACATGGTAGTTTTTATATGGTGTTTATGTGCAATGCCAAAGAATGCTCAAACTACCGCACAATTGCACTCATCTCACACGCTAGTAAAGTAATGCTCAAAATTCTCCAAGCCAGGCTTCAGCAATATGTGAACCGTGAACTTCCTGATGTTCAAGCTGGTTTTAGAAAAGGCAGAAGAACCAGAGATGAAATTGCCAACATCCGCTGGATCATGGAAAAAGCAAGAGAGTTCCAGAAAAACATCTATTTCTGCTTTATTGACTATGCCAAAGCCTTTGACTGTGTGGATCACAATAAACTGTGGAAAATTCTGAAAGAGATGGGAATACCAGACCACCTGATCTGCCTCTTGAGAAATTTGTATGCAGGTCAGGAAGCAACAGTTAGAACTGGACATGGAACAACAGACTGGTTCCAAATAGGAAAAGGAGTACATCAAGTCTGTATATTGTCACCCTGTTTATTTAACAGGATGTTAAATAAACATGCAGAGTACATCATGAGAAACGCTGGACTGGAAGAAACACAAGCTGGAATTAAGATTGCCGGGAGAAATATCAATAACCTCAGATATGCAGATGACACCACCCTTATGGCAGAAAGTGAAGAGGAACTCAAAAGCCTCTTGATGAAAGTGAAAGTGGAGAGTGAAAAAGTTGGCTTAAAGCTCAACATTTAGAAAATGAAGATCATGGTATCTGGTCCCATCACTTCACGGGAAATAGATGGGGAAAGAGTGGAAACAGTGTCAGACTTTATTTTTCTGGGCTCCAAAATCACTACAGATGGTGACTGCAGCCATGAAATTAGAAGACGCTTACTCCTTGGAAGGAAAGTTATGACCAACCTAGATGGCATATTCAAAAGCAGAGACATTACTTTGCCAACAAAGGTCCATCTAGTCAAGGCTATGGTTTTTCCTGTGGTCATGTATGGATGTGAGAGTTGGACTGTGAAGAAGGCTGAGCGCCGAAGAATTGATGCTTTTGAACTGTGGTGTTGGAGAAGACTCTTGAGAGTCCCTTGGACTGCAAGGAGATCCAACCAGTCCATTCTGTAGGAGATCAGCCCTGGGATTTCTTTGGAAGGACTGATGCTAAAGCTGAAACTCCAGTACTTTGGCCACCTCATGCGAAGAGTTGACTCATTGGAAAAGACTCTGATGCTGGGAGGGATTGGGGGCAAGAGGAGAAGGGGACGACAGAGGATGAGATGGCTGGATGGCATCACCGACTCGATGGACATGAGTCTCAGTGAACTCCGGGAGTTGGTGATGGACAGGGAGGCCTGGCATGCTGCGATTCATGGGGTCGCAAAGAGTCGGACACGACTGAGCTACTGATCTGATCTGATGTGTTAGTTTTCAAATGTTAAATCTACCTTACATTCTCAATTTATATCATATTTGGCCGTGAAATATTGTCCTTCGTATGCATTTTTCTATTTGATTTTTTTTGCTAAATTTTGCTAAAATTTTGTTCAGAATTTTTGTACCCTGTTTTATAAGAAATATTGTTAGGTAGTTTTAATTTCTTAAAGTATATTTATCTGTTTTTGGACATCAAGCTAATCTAATCATGAAATGATTTGGGAAATTTTCTTTTGCTTTTCAATTTTTTGGAGGTATTTTTATTATTTCTTCTAGAACTGTTGGACATAATTATCCACTATAGCCATGCAAACTTAAGAGTTTTCTTTGTGGTGAGGTCTTTAAACTACAAATACAGCGCATTTCTCTTCAGTTAAGTTCAGTCCCTTAGTCGTGTCCGACTCTTTGCAACCCCATGAACTGCCCCATGCCAGGCGTCCCTGTCCATCACCAACTCCCAGAGCCTGCTGAAGCTCTTGAACATAGAGTTGGTGATGCCATTCAACAATTTCATCCTCTGTCGTCCCCTTCTCCTCCTGCATTCAATCTTTCCCAGCATCCGGGTCTTTTCCAATGAGTTATTTCTTTATATCACGTGTTTCAACTTCAGCTTCAGTCCTTCCAATGAACATTCAGTACTGATTTCCTTTAGGATTGACTGGTTTGATCTCCTTGCAGTCCAGGGGACTCTCAAGAGTCTTCTCCAACACCACAGTCAAAAGCATCAATTCTTTGGCGCTCAGCCTTCTTCACAGTCCAACTCTCACATCCATACATGACCACTGGAAAAACCATAGCTTTGACTAGATGGACCTTTGTTGGCCAAGTAATATCTGTGCTTTTGAATATGCTGTCTAGGTTGGTCATAGCTTTTCCTCCAAGGAGCAAGCGTCTTTTAATTTCATGGCTGCAGTCATCATCTGCAGTGATTTTGGAGCCCCAAAAAATAAACTCTCTCCGTTTCCATTGTTTTCCCAGCTATTTGCCATGAAGTGATGGGACCAGATGCCATGATCTTCATTTTGTTGAATGCTGAGTTTTAAGCCAGCTTTTTCACTCTCTTCTTTCACTTTCATCAAGAGGCTCTTCAGTTCCTCTTCACTTTCTGCCATAAGGGTGGTGCCATCTGAATATCTGAGGTTACTGATATTTCTCTCAGCAATCTTCATTCTAGGTTGTGCTTCATCCAGCCCAGCATTTCACACGATGTACTCTGCATATAAGTTAATTAAGCAGGGTGACAATATACAGCCTTGATGTATTCCTTTCCCTATTTGGAACCAGTTCGTTGTTCCATGTCTGGTTCTAACTGTTGCTTCCTGACCTGCATACAGATTTTTCAGGAGGCAGGTCAGGTGGTCTGGTATTCGCATCTCTTGAAGAATTTTCCAGTGTTGTGATCCACATAGTCAAAGGCTTTAGCATAGTCAATGAAGCAGAAGGTGTTTTTCTGGAACTCTCTTGCTTTTTCTATGATCTAACGGATGTTGGCAATTTGATCCTTGGTTCCTCTGCCTTTTTTAAATCCAGCTTGAACATCTGGAAGTTCTCAGTTCACATGCTATTGAAGCCTAACTTGGAGAATTTTGAGCATTACTTCGCTAGCGTATAAGATGAGTGCAATTGTGTGGCAGTTTGAATATTCTTTGGCATTGCCTTTCTTTGGAATTGAAATGAAAACTGATCTTTTCCAGTCCTGTGGCCACTGGTGAGTTTTCCAAATTTGCTGGCATACTGAGTGAAGCACTTTCACAACATCATCTTCCAGGATTTGAAATAGCTCAACTGGAATTCCATCATCTCCACTAGCTTTGTTCACAGTAATGCTTCCTAAGGCCCCCTTGGCCTTGCATTCCAGGATGTCTGGCTCTAGATGAGTAATCACATCATTGTGGTTGTCTGGGTCATTAAGATCTTCTGTGTACTCTTGCCACCTCTTCTTAGTATCTTCTGCTTCTTACGTCCATACCATTTCTGTCTTTTATGGTGCCCATATTTGCATGAAATATTTCCTTGGTATCTCTAATTTTCTTGAAGAGATCTCTAGTCTTTCCCATTCTATTATTTTCCTCTGTTTCTTTGAATTGATCATTTAGGAAGGCTTTCTTATCTCTCCTTGCTATTTTTGGAACTCTGGATATAGCTTTCCTTTTCTCCTATACCATTTGCTTCTCTTCTTTTCTCAGCTATTTATAAGGCCTCTTCAGACAACCATTCTGCCTTTTTGTATTTCTTTTTCTTGGGGATGGTTTTGATCAAAGTCTTCTGTACAGTGTTATGAACCTCCTGTACAATGTTACAAATATAATGCATTTAATAGACAGTTAATAGATTTGGGTTATCATTTTCTTCTTTAATGAGCTTTGATAGTTTGTAGATTTCAAGGTACTTGTCCATTTACTCTAAGCTGCCAAATTTATTGACATACACTTTTTTATAAAATGTCCATATTATCATTCAGTATCTGTAAAATCTACAGTGAAGTCATTTCTCTCATTCTTGTATTTATGTTCTATTTCAACCAAATGAGAGGAAATTAATCCATCAGTATTTCTTAATTTGCAATGCCATCAAAATGAAATTTGATAATACACTTGGCTCAAAAATTTGCCACCAGAACCATGACTGAAAAAAGTGAAGAAAGAACAAGAAATACTTCAGCCCAGAAAAAATATCCATTTCCTTTTTTTTCCCCCAGAAATTGTGTTTACAGGTGAAATCTGTTCCCAGGAAAATCAGAAAGATTCATGTGTAGGAGGGAAAGAAATGAGAATAGCAATAATCTTGCCATTATATTTTTTACATTACTCTTTTCTCAAAAAAAAAGAAACATTAATGGACCATGATCACAAATGTATGTGTGTGTGTTTGTGTGTGTTTAATGAATTTTACTGCATAAAACCATAAAACTAAATAAAATTAATTCTTAAGGTTTTAGTATTTGGTATCTCTGTTCATTTTGGACAATAACTTCTCTGCCAACATTAATGTGTCTACCCACCTTTAAGAGTAGGAATAACAATTCTAGAGGAAATCACAATTGCAGATCAGCTTGTATCTAAGTTTAGATGGGATGTGTACACTGGAGTGCAGCCTCACCAAACACATCTGGGACTCACCATGGCTGGAGTTGGTGATCAGCCTGCAGTCCCATGGCATCTGACTGAGTGATAAGGTACTTTGAGTGGCAAGCCTACAGTGAACTGCAGCATTCCGTCCCTTGTCATCAGTGGATAGCTGACAGACCAAAGAGGACAAAATTTTATCATGCAGGAATTATCAACATGGAGTATAATTATCCTATAAGTCTGCAATTTAAGTAGAATGTTGGCATTGAATAACTCTCTTTCTCTTTGGCCCCAGTTGGGCAATACTGTTCAGAAGTTTATATATCATTGAAATATTCTTAGAAAAGGATTTTGTAAACAAAGTCCTTTGGGAGGTGCAAAAATAATCAATGTAAATTTCTATTTAACTGTGCATCTTATTGTCTACTATTAATTGTTGTTGTTTAGTCACTAAGTCATGTCTGACTCTATATGACTCCATGGACTGTAGCCTGTGAGGCTCCACTGTCCATGGGATTTCCCAGGCAAGAATACTGAAGTGGGTTACTGTTTCCTTCTCTAGAGAATCTTCCCAACCCAGGGATCAAACCCATGTCTCCTGCATTGGCAGGTGGATTCTTTACTGCTGAGCCCCCAGGGAAGCCCCTATCATTAGTTACATTGCTTTTCTTTCCCATCAGATTTACTTTCAAATTTCTTCCACTTCCCTTCCTTCTTTTTTTTTTTTAAAGCAATGCTAATAGATACTTCTGTTTGATACATAGATAGAAAGGTAGGTATGATAAAATGGGCAGTAAGTTTTAGAACTTATGTCCCATTTGACATTTCAACACAACAGTACAGTATTAGGATACTTATTTAGGTGAAAATAATACCTGGACTGAATACCTGTACTATCTGGCATTATAATCCATAATTTAGATATTCCACACTGTATACATTTGCTTCTCAATCACCTCCAGTATTACTCTCATGTCTTTCTGTATATTTTCTCCAGTGTTTCCATCTCATGAGGTGTTTTTGCAATAATCTCCATACTGATTTAACATCTTCCAATTTATATTTCCTTCTGAAACATCAGTCATATCACTCTCCCTCTTTAATTGTCTTCAACTATTCTCTTCTTACAGAACAAATTCCACTTGGCCTTTAAAAATCCCTATAATCTGGTATAAGCCACCCTTCCCAATTTTATCTCCAAACTCTTTCAGTTTTCTTTGCTTTTATGCATATTATACCTTTACCTTTCCTGTTGTTTTTTTATCTTCTGAAAATGTTATCTTTTAGGACTGTATTTACACATGATTTAAGACTTTAAATTTTATTTGTATGTTTTGCCATTTCAATCGTTTAAACGTGTAAAATGCAGTGGCATTAACTGCACTCAGAGTATTGTGTAACTGCCACCTCTATCTATTTCCAAAACATTTTCATAATTCCAAACAGAAACTCTGTCACTGTTAAGAAATAACTTCCCATTCCCATTTCCCCCAAGACCCTGGTCAATGCTAATCTATTTTCTGTTGCCACAAATTTGTCTATTCCAGATTATGTATGTTAAGTAGAATCATATCGTATTTTTCCTTTTTTTTCTACTTTATTTCCCTTAGCATAATATTTCAAGGTCCGTCCATGTTGTTGCATGTACTGAGCTTCATTATTTTTATAGCTTAATATTTCATTGTATGTACTTGTCAAGCATTATTTATATTGTCATCTGTTGATACACACTTGGATGTTTCTACCTTTTGACTAATATGAATAATGCTACAAAAAACATTGGTATACAAATGTTTGTTTGAGCCCTTATGTTCGATTTTTTGAATACATACCTAGGATTGGAATTGTTGAACTATAGGGTAATTTAATATTTAGTTTTCTAACTATTTGCCAAAACATTTTTTATGGTAGTTATGCTACTTTATAGTCTCATCAGCTTTAAGACTGCTGCCATGCTAGAAAAAGGGTTTAGGAAAGAGACAGCACAAGCCAAAGCTTTTTTATCATTTTCTTCATTCAGTGTACACTTGGTTGTTGTAAACCTTTGAGTCTTTCACAGAGTTCTAACAAAGCTGGTTTTAACAGTTTCTGCCTGCCATTCAATTTTTCTGTGGGGAAACAAGAACTTGGAGCTGCCTGCTTCACTATTTTGCTGATGTATCTTTCAACTTGCTTCATTAACTTGAAACATTTAAGACTTTGTTCATCCAAAATGAATTAATTGCTTTGCTTTCCTCTGTTCCCCCGCTCTGTCTTTTCTACATTGACATGCTATACATTGAGACTAATATACACTAAATTACCTTATAAGATTGTGAACTCTTTGGGACCAAAGATTGTATTTTATTTTTCTCTCACATTTATTGGATGTTTATTTAACTGAATTAATATAGTTTTCATTTAACTTCTGAAAAAGAGAAATTGAAGTGAAATATTTGGGAATAAATAGGAAGAAATTTGGGTGTAAACAAATCTAGTTTACATCTCTTTGACTAGTTTCTAAAGTAAAAGAAGAAATTTATTTCAAATTATTGAAGTCCTGTTTTAGATGTGGCTTTAGAGCATTTAAAACTTGCTAAAGAGAGGCAATGGCACCCCACTCCAGTACTCTTGCCTGGAAAATCCCACGGATGGAGGAGCCTGGTAGGCTGCAGTCCATGGGGTCGCTGAGAGTTGGACACGACTGAGCGACTTCACTTTCACTTTTCACTTTCATGCATTGCAGAAGGAAATGGCAACCCACTCCAGTGTTCTTGCCTGGGGAATCCCAGGGAAGGGGGAGCCTGGTGGGCTGCCGTCTATGGAGTCGCCCAGAGTCGGACACGACTGAAGCGACTTAGCAGTAGCAGTAGCAGTAGCAGAGAGAGGCAGTTCAGTTCTTATATAGAAAGGGAACTAGGTTTGCTGTTTGGAAACTTAGTTCTATTTTATTTCTAAGAGTCCATGACCTGGCTTCTGGTGTACTTATTTGTTCATCTGTTTTTATGTCAACATTAAGAGATCATAGTAGAATTTTTTTTGCTTCCACAGCATAAAAATATGTTTAAAAAGATAAGAACTTTTTAAAAAGTCCTATTATAAGATGAAAATTATATCCTCTGCACATAGTATTTTTTAAAGCAATGAATAACACATACGTCTTAATGAAGACTTTCTAGGGACCACAGGCCAACTTGTACTTAAGGGGCACTTTCATAGCTGTATCACAGGTACATAGAAAATTTTGTCTCCTCCATTTTCAAGCATTCTTTCCTTTTTCTAAGTTACTAGCTTGTGTTTTCACTTGTTACTCATTTCCCCCAAATTTCCCTTTATCTCAGAAATAGCCAATAGTTATATATATATATATATATATATATATATATATATATAATCTGCTGAGAAATTACCCCTAGACATGGGTAGAGGTTCCAGGAAATTATAAATTAATGATTTCATTCTTCTAGGTCATATAGCTTCCCCAAGGCAATACCAAAGACAAAATCTTCAAAATTGTTCTGACAGACAAACAGGCAAACACACTTAAAACCATGCCCTTTGAATGGACTCACTAGCAATCCTGAGGAAAAATGATAATAGTTTTTCGCATGAAAAAATTCTGTCCACTGCAATAGTTTCCACATCCCTTACTCAGGGTACATGGCTTATTCAATTCAGTTCAGTAGCTCAGTCATGTCTGACTCTTTGCAACCCCATGAATCTCAGCATGCCAGGCCTCCCTGTCCATCACCAACTCCCGGAGTTCACTCAAACTTATGTCCAACGAGTTGGTGATGCCATCCAGCCATCTCATTCTCTGTTGTCCCCTTTTGCTCCTGCCTCCAATCCCTCCCAGCATCAGAGTCTTTTCCAATGAGTCAACTCTTCGAATGAGGTGGCCAAAGTACTGGAGTTTCAGCTTTAGCATCATTCCTTCCAAAGAACACCCAGGGCTGATCTCCTTTAGAATGGACTGGTTGAATCTCCTTGCAGTCCAAGGGACTCACAGGAGTCTTCTCCAACACCACAGTTAAAAAGCTTCAATTCTTTGGCCCTCAGCTTTCTTCACAGTCCAACTCTCACATCCATACATGACCAATGGAAAAACCATAGCCTTGACTAGATGGACCATTGTTGGCAAAGTAACGTCTCTGCTTTTGAATATGCTATCTAGGTTGGTCATAACTTTCCTTCCAAGGAGTAAGCATCTTTTAATTTCATGGCTGCAATCACGATCTGCAGTGATTTTGGAGCCCAGAAAAATGAAGTCTGATACTGTTTCCCCATCTATTTCCTATGAAGTGATGGGACCGGATGCCATGATCTTCATTTGCTGAATGTTGAGCTTTAAGCCAACTTTTTCACTCTCCTCTTTAACTTTCATCAAGAGGCTTTTGAGTTCCTCTTCACTTTCTGCCATAAGGGTGGTGTCATCTGCATATCTAAGGTTATTGATATTTTTCCCGGCAATCTTGATTCCAGCTTGTGTTTCTTCCAGTCCAGCGTTTCTCATGACGTACTCTGCATAGAAGTTAAATAAGCAGAGTGACAATATACAGCCTTAACGTACTCCGTTCCCTATTTGGAACCAGTCTGTTGTTTCATGTCCAGTTCTAACTGTTGCTTCCTGACCTGCATATAGGATTCTCAAGAGGCAGGTCAGGTGCTCTGGTAGTCCCATCTCTTTCGGAATTTTCCACAGTTTATTGTGATCCACACAGTCAAAGGCTTTGGCATAGTTAATAAAGCAGAAATAGATGTCTTTCTGGAACTCTCTTGCTTTTTCCATGATCCAACGGATGTTGGCAATTTGACCTCTGGTTCCTCTGCCTTTTCTAAAACCAGCTTGAACATCTGGAAGTTCACGGTTCACATATTGCTGAAGCCTGGCTTGGAGAATTTTGAGTATTACTTTACTAGCGTGTGAGATGAGTACAATTGTGCAGTAGTTTGAGCATTCTTTGGCATTGCCTTTCTTTGGGATTAGAATGAATATTGACCTTTTCCAGTCCTGTGGGCACTGCTGAGTTTTCCAAATTTACTGGCATATTGAGTGCAGCACTTTCACAAGTAACCACTAACCCAAGTAAGACAGTAGGTGTTGCAAGAGGGTATCAGAGGGCAGACACACTGAAACCATAATCACAGAAAAATGTAGTCAATCTAATCACACTAGGACCACAGCCTTATCTAACTCAGTGAAACTAAGCCATGCCATGTGGGGACACCCAAGATGGGCGGGTCATTGTGGAGAGGTCTGACAGAATGTGGTCCACTGGAGAAGGGAATGGCAAACCACTTCAGTATTCTTGCCTTGAGAACCCCATGAACAGTATAAAAAGGGAAAATGATAGGATACTGAAAGAGGAGCTCCCCAGGTCAGTAGGTGCCCAACATGCTACTGGAGATCAGTGGAGAAATAACTCCAGAAAGAATGAAGGGATGGAGCCAAAGCAAAAACAATACTCAGTTGTGGATGTGACTGGTGATAGAAGCAAGGTCTGATGCTACAAAGAGCAATATTGCATAGGAACCTGGAATGTTAGGTCCATGAATCAAGGCAAATTGGAAGTGGTCAAACAGGAGATGGCAAGAGTGAACGTTGACATTCTAGGAATCAGCAAACTAAAACGGACTGGAATGGGTGAATTTAACTCAGATGACCATTATATCTACCACTGTGGGCAGGAATCCCTTAGAAGAAATAGACGAGCCATCATGGTCAACAAAAGAGTCTGAAATGCAGTACTTGGATGCAATCTCAAAAATGACAGAATGATCTCTGTTTGTTTCCAAGGCAAACCATTCAATATCACGGTAATCCAAGTCTATGCCCCAACCAGTAATGCTGAAGAATATGTCTTATTATTCCCTTATTAAAACATGACAATTAAAAAAAATGACAATTAATATGTCACAATTTGGGGCTAAACTTTCCTCATTTGCTAATTGGGATGTTATTTATTCCATTTAGATGATCTTATTAATACTTATCCTTAATATAATTAATTATTATTTTAGTTTTATATTGTTGTTGTTGTTTAGTCATTAAGTTGTATCCACCTCTTTGGTGACACCACAGACTGTAGCCTTCCAGGCTCCTCTGTCTATTGGATTTCCCAGCAAGAATACTGGAGTGGGTTGCCATTTCCTCCTCCAGGGGATCTTCCTAACGCAGGGATCGAACCCACATCTCCAGTGTCTCCTGCATTGTCAGGCAAATTCTTTACCACTTTACCAGGGAAACCTTTTCAATTTGTTACTGTTCTCATTTTATTATTTTTTTGTAAATAACTATCAAATGATAGAAGATTTTTAATGAGATAGATTATGTGAAAACTTTTTGGTTAGCCAGTCTAATAAGGCTAATTGGAAAAGACCCTGATGCTGGGAAAGATTGAAGGCAGGAGGAGAATGGGATGACAGAGGTTGACATGGTTGGATGGCATCACCAGCTGGATGGACATGAGTTTGAGCAAGCTCCAGGAGTTGGTGATGGACAATGAAGCCTGGCGTGCTGCAGTCCATGGGTCACAAAGAGTTGGACATGACTGAGTGGCTGAACTGAACTGAATTGATACTAATAAGGCAAGGTTTGTCAATCTTTTAAGAGGTTCAGCAAAGCACAAGACCACGAGGGGCAATTTGAAGCAGGCACAACCAATTCTTGATTCCCTTTAAAGTAGAACTAGTGAATTTGGGTCAGGGAGGCCACAGGTATATTTTAATTGATCTTCATGGTTCAAATATTTGGAGATTCTGTATAAAGACAGAGTTTTGGGTTTTTTTTTAAATGACAACTTTGAGTTCACATTTCTTGTGTGGCAAATAATAAGCCAGAGCTAGAAAACAACAGCTTTTTGGTGAAACTCACTAATTCCCCAGTTTACATCATTTTCTACTGACACTTACTCACAGCTACTCTACATGGCATCCTGTCCTCTGTAGAATTCTAAGCTTGCAAACCTTGTTTTAAAGTCATGGAACTGGATTGAAAAAATTAAATAAGCCACCTGCAGCATCTCATTCTTTTCATCTATATAAGGTAATAAAAAAGATTAAAATATTTCAGATTTACCTCTTTAATATTTATGCCTGTTCCTACTTAGAAAAATTGCATTTCTGTATTACTATTAAAGAATGAATAATGCAGAAATATTTTCTACTGTCACCTCCCCATGTCTATGTATGTGTGTTTTTGTGTGTGTGGTGGGGGTGGTTTGCGTGTCAACTTAGTCCTGGTAAATTCACAATGATGAAAAAGATTAAAACCTAATATGATAAGACATTATCAGTCCAAATCTCATGATGAACTTTTCAAAACAGTATTTTAGTATTTGCTCACAAATTCCTGTTTTATAACAGGAATTTATTTATTGTGTTTATACACAATGCAAAAAAAGAACTATATTGCAGAAAATACTTCATTTTGAAAAGATGATGAGTCATTGTATGCCTAAAATTAATTTCTCTTTGTTCAATTCATCTGCTTAAAGCAGTTATAAGTATAAAATTACTTATAGCAATCAGTATTCTGGTAGTTTGCCAGCTTTCAACAGATAAGCTGTTTTTTGAAATAATTATTTTCCAATAGTGTCATTGAAGTTGAGAACATTTTAGTTCCTCGCACTCTTTTAAATTTCTTCTTAATTAAAGATATGTCTTTTTTCCTTTTTTAAAAAAATTATATTGAATAGACTGTGAATATGGAATGTGAATATTAATTCTTTGATTATTTTAAAGGGTTTTCTGTGAAGAATCAAATATCATGTAATATTTGTCAGTGGTCCCACTTTGGGAAGAATAATTTTAAGTAGGTTCAAGTCATATAATCAGCTACTAAAGAATTTATAATTTATATATGACATGCCTATTCATATTTATTTTAGGACACCATTGATAATAAGTACAAAATTTACATATTAGTTCATTTCTTATTTTTATATATTTAAATACTTTCTAAATCTTAAAGGTTTATTGGTAGCTTAAGTAGATTTAAGTTTATTCTTTCTTGCATAAGTGCAGAACACAAACATTTTCTCAGAATTTCATTTTGAACCTATGAATGTTTTCTTTATAATAGGAAGCAGGCTCCATAAACACAGGAACTATATCTCTCTTCTTTGTCATTTTTTCCCCTCCACTGTCTTAACGTATAGTGTTTGCTTAATAAATATTTACAAACAGGTATTAAGACAAATCAATCCATATTTAAAAGTATACACTTCTTTCCTTTTTAGATATCATTTGTTTTTACAGCTAGAGATTTTTTAAGAGCCAGTTTACTATATTAAAACATCAAATATTAAACTGATAAAATGATGAATTTATAAGTCACAGAGTAAATATGTAAGATGTGCTGAGAGAACTCTTAAGAATCAATTAAATAAAAAGATAGAAGTGAGTAACAGACATGATATGATGGCCAAAAAGGAAGCATAAATATGTCACGCCTCCTGGGGTGACCTTCTAGTTAGGCATGTGTAAAGCTCTTTATCACTTACAAGATTTTATCAGTCCTGACCTTAGGAACATAGATTGCTAAAGCTTAAAGTCTGAACTTATATGGCAGAATAAAATAACTGCTCTTCTGGAAATTTTCAGGGAGTATGACCTCCATCTTTCGACCAGTCAATATGTATCAAAATCTGGTTTGACAGAAGTACTTATGGACAATTTTCACACTAATAAGCACTTTTGTCTTGATTATCTTTTTCTTTTATTAATAAATTTCAAGTAAGGTAATCTAATGTTCTGAATGTGGTTATTCTCTCAGCATTATTTGCTAGTTTATGGCAAAAGTCAAAAGGCTGGGAACATGGACAGAGGCAAGAGACTAATATGCTGAAGAGCTTTAGATCGGTACAGAGAGTAAAATACTTAAATTTGGGATTGCTGAAGTATCATTTAAGGGGCCAAGAGTTTGGTACAGAGAGAACTCAACCTTTTCCTTGTACATATTTGCAGATTTAGCAAGTTAGGCCTAGAGACTAGGAAATCAAACAGAAAGAGAATGAAAAGCAGGATACAGTTTTAGGCACCTACAGACAGGTTAGAAGACAAATAATTAAGGACAGGAATGCTAAGGTCCCCAGGATACACTCATTTGGAAACTTTGGAGACTTACATATAAAATGTGTGACAAATCAGAATTTGTCTCAAATCAGCTCAGCCCCTGACTGGACTGAAAGGCTCTGTCCCTCTCCTGCATCTCAGATGGCAAAGTCAACCTTGTATGAAGAAACGTTTACTGCCTAAGTTCTACAATTTTTTGAGTTTAAGATTTAGAATCACAAATGCAAAAAAGGAGACCAGTAGAAAATAAAACAGAAGAGAGAAGCAGATTCATAAAAGATCTAGATATGAAAAGTTTTAGATACAAATTTTAAAATAATTATTAATAAAGTCAAAGAGAATTGATCAGAGAACTGGATCTCACAAAGGCATAAAATGAAACTTTTAGAACAAAAAATACAAATAATTGAAGTATTCAATATATGAATTTATTGAGCTGGAACATAGATCAGTAGAATGCATACTGAAAAAGAGACATCATTCTTGTCGTTCAGTCACTCAGTTCTGTATGACTCTTTTCGACCCCATGGACTGCAACAGGTCAGGTTTTTCTGTCCTTCACCATCTCCCAAAGTTTGTTCAAACTCATGTCCATTGAGTCGGTGATGCTATACAACCTTTCCTTCCTCTGCCATCCCCTTCTCCTCCTGTCTCAGTCTTTCCCAGCATCAGGGTCTTTTCTGATGAGTTGGTTCTTCTCATCAGGTGGCCAAAGCACTGGATCTTCAACTTGAGCATCAGTCCTTCCAATGAATATTCATATTAAGGGTTGATTTCCTTCAGGATTGATTAGTTTGATCTCTTTGCAGTCCAAGGGACTCTCATGAGTCTTCTCCAACACCACAGTTCAAAAGCATTAATTCTTTGGCATTCAGGCTTCTTTACAGTCCAACTCTCAACAGCCATACATGACCACAGGAAAAACCATAGCTTTGGCTCAGTTTCTGCCCTTTACTGTGTCCATCTTTGCATGAAATGTTCCCTCAGTATCTCTAATTTTCTTGAAGAGATCTCTAGTCTTTTCCATTCTATTGTTTTCCTCTATTTCTTTGCATTGATCACTTATGAAGGCTTTCTTATCTCTGCTTGCTATTCTTTGAAACTCTGCTTTCAGATGGGTATATTTTTCCTTTTCTCCTTTGCCTCTCACGTTTCTTCTTCTCTCAGCTATGTGTAAGGCCTCCTCAGACAACCATTTTGCCTTTTTAAATTTCTTTTTCTTGTGGATGGCTTTGATCACAGCCTCCTGTACCATGTTATGAACCTCTGTCCATAGTTCTCCAGGCACTCTGTCAGATCTAATCCCTTGAATCTATTTGTCACTTCCACTGTATAATTGTAAGGGATTTGATATGGATATATTGAATCAGAGATATATTCAAATATTAGGACTAGATCTAGTAAGTGATATGAAAGTTGTTGCTGTTCAGTCATTTAGTTGTGTCTGGCTTTGCAACACCATGTACCATGACAGTCTTCCTGTCCTTCACTATCTCTTGAAGTTTTCCGGAACTCATGTCCATTGAATTGATGATGCCGTCCAACCATCTCATCCTTTGTTGTCCCCTTCTCCTCCTGCACTCAATCTTTCCCAGGATTAGGGTCTTGTCCAGTGAATCAGCTCTTTGCATCAGATGGCCAAAATATTGGAGCTTCAGCATCAGTCCTACCAATGACTATTCAGGGTTGATTTCCTTCAGGACTGACTGGTTTGATCTCCCTGTTGTCCAAGGGACTCTCAAGAGTCTTCTTCGGTGGTACAGTCCAAAACCAACAATATGAAAGAACAGTATAAAAATAAGACATATCACTGACTTAATTTTTAAGCTGTCCAAATAAATGGAGAAGCATACCATGGTTTTGTAATGTATAATTTGATATTATAAAAGTGATCCTCCTCAAATTGTACTGTAAATTCAATGTAATCCTAGTTAACACCTCAACAGTAACTTCTGTGAGTGTATGGAAGTTAATAGGCTGATTCTAAAATTCAAATGGAAATGCAAATACCAATAATAAAACAATCCTGAAAAAGAGTAATAAAGAGGATTTATGCTACCATATATTAAAAATTATAACAAAGCTCAGTAATTAAGAGAATGCAGTTTTTTGGACAGAATAGAAAATTCAGAAAGTCTGTATCTGCATGTATTTACATCCATAGCTAACCCTTTTTTCTATTTATTTATCTCATCTATTCTATCACCTATCTATCTTTCTATCACCCTTGATTTTTACAAAGATGCCACAAAAATTCAGTGGGAGAGAAATATCTTTTTGATAAGTGCTTCTGTGTCAGTTGGATATCCATATAGCAAAGTAAATGTATTTTGACCCTCAGCTCACACCAATTTCAGATGGGTTGAGACATCAGTGTAAAAGGAATTACAAAAATCTTTCGGAAGAATACTTAGGCAAGTTTCAATGTAAGCAAAAATTTCTTAAACAGAACATAAAAAACAGGATACGTGCAATCGTACCCCTAGGTATCTTCAACAGAAATGCATACATATTTTGCCGATTGATACATACAGTTCATGTTCATGACAGCTTGAAATTAGAAACAAAAATGTCTATCAACAGTAGAGTAGGCGAATATATTTTGTCATATCCAGATAATTGAATACTATACAGCAAGGGAGTTCATGAAGCAATTTTTGAACGAAGGCACAGGAGTACGTTTTGATTCCATGTGTATGATTTTAAAACAGGCAAAACTAATCAATAGGTATAGAAGTCATGATAGTGTTTGACATTTGTGAGGGGGAATTAGTGATTGCAGGAGGGTGTGTAATAGGAATTCTGGTTATTGGAAATACTTTGTTTTTAACCTTTTCTCTTTTTAAGCAAACTATACAAATGAAAGTATACAAGACAAATACAATGCAAGCATCCTTTCACAATAGCTGCATAGGTTTGAATAAATGAAAGGCCTCTCAAGATTCCATAGAACTGACTCATGGAAGACAAAAGTACAGTAGCATGGGAGAAGGAAACAGCATGCACATATCAGGCACCCAAGAGACTTCTGGGTAGAATTTCCCTGGATCATTTCTTACCTACTAAGGATGCATCTTGCCTCCAGATTATCAACCTCTAAGCCATGGTTGTGGGAATGCTAAGGTCAAGCAAGCTGTTCAAGCAGTTGCACCAGATGTAAATCATCCTTAGATAAGCTGACCCTGAGTGTAAGCTGGGAAGTTTCATACTTTAAAGAGTCATCATAAATCAGTGGCCCAGACGTTCCAGGCTGAGTCAGTACCACACTGCAAGCTGTCCCAGGAAATAAGCACAAAGCTATCTCAGTCTAGCTGTAAGATAATTTTGTCTTACACTTCTTATAACTAAGTGAAAGTGAAAGTCGCTCAGTCATGTCTGACTCTTTGCGACCCCATGAACTTTACAGTCCATGGAATTCTCCAGGCCAGAGTACTGAAATGGGTAGCCTTTCCCTTCTCCAAGGGGTCTTCCCAACCCAGGGATCAAACCCAGGTCTCCCACATTGCAGGTGGATTCAAACCCAGGTTAAAAAAATAACACTTTTCTAAAGCATCATGGCAGGTTCTCAAAATTTTAAACACTAAATTACCATATGATCCAGAAATTGCACTTCTGAACCTGTATCCAAAACAATTGAAAATGGAAACTTGAATTGATATTTATACATCAATGTTTGTAGCAGAATTATTCACAATAGACAAAAGGTGGAAGCAACCCAAGTGTTCATCACAGATGAATGGATAAACAAAGAATAGTATGTATATATGTATATATTGTATATACACACACAGTGGAATATTATTCTATCTTTAAAAGAATAAAATTATGATAGATGCTATAACATGGATGAAAGAAGACATTGTGCATAGTCAATTATAATCCAGATGCTTAAGGATGATTCCACTTATATGAGGTAACTAAAAGAGTTAAATTCATAGAGACAGAACATAGAATGGTGGTCCCCAGGGCCTAGGGAAAGGAAGCATGGTGGAGTTACTCTTCAATGAGAACAGAGTTTCAGTTTAGAGTGATAAATTTTGGAGATGGATATTGGTGATGGTTTCACAACAAAATGAATATAGTTAATATTCTTGAACTGTCCATCGGATAGCAAAGAGTGGGACATGACTTAGCACACACTGAACTGTATGTTTAAAATGGTTAAAGTCCTTGCATTTTTTCTTCTCCTTTCTGAAAGTGACCAAAGGAAAAGTGAAAGTCGCTCAGTCCTGTCTGACTTTTTGTGACCCCATGAACTATATAGTCCATGGAATTCTCCAGGCCAGAACACTGATGTAGGTAGCCTTTCCCTTCTCCAGGGCATCTTCCCAACCCAGGGACTGAACCCATGTCTCCCACATTGCAGGCAAATTCTTAACCAGCTAAGCCACAAGGAAAGCCTGAAAGTGACCAAGATGCATACAAAAGAAAGGACTGTCTAGCTTTTAGTGCTGCCTGCCTTGAAGGTGGCCATGATTCACTTACATTGTATGTTGTTGTTGTTGTTTAGTCACTAAGTTGTGTCCAACTCTTTGTGACCCCACGGACTGTAGCCCGCCAGGCCCCTCTATCCATGGGATTTTCCAGGCAAGAATACTGGAGTGGGTTCTCAGTCCTTTCTTCAAGGATCTTCCCGACCCCGGGATTGAACCTATGTCTCCTGCTTGGCAGGTGGAATCTTTATTGCCGAGCCACTGGTGAAGCCCTTACATTGTTTGCTTTTTGTCTAAATTAAGCAGAGTAACAGAGGGAGTTATATACATTATAGTTTGTCCACTAAAAGGATACCATGTAGTTGTTAAAAATGGGTCCTGGGATCCCTGTCATAGATATGAAATTAAACCACAATTTAGTAAGTGTAAAAGCAATATACGAAACTATTTACACTGTAGCAGTTCGTGTTGATAAGGAAAAAAATGTGCACACACCCACATTGAAGTAGGGACCAGTACACACAAAGACATTTACACTAAACATCCATCAGGGTTCTTTAAACTGTGGCTACATAACAATAATGCACACATCTGTTTCCAGTAGGGGAATGATGAATATTTTTAGCTTCCTTCTTTATGATTATCTGTACTCTTCAAGTTTTCCTTATTAAATTTAATTTTAAAAGTGCAAAAAAAAAAAAAGAAAAAGAAAAGAAAAAGTGGTAGCCAGAGCAGGCTTCTCTGCAACTTTAGCATTCTTTGTATGGTTTAAAAAATTGCAATATCTAAAATCTGACAGTAGGGAGAAAAGTTAAATAAAATCTGGTGTATTCATCAAAAAATGGTTAAAATGATAAATTGTATGTATATTTTACTTAAAAAAAAAAAAGAAATAGTACTTTTTCACTTACCTTAGAAGCTTTTCCATGTGTTCTGATCCAAATTTAAACCTTTGGCCCTCCCCCAAATTTAAACCTTTTGCCATTCCCCCCAAATTAACCACTGTAGTGACATTTAAAGTCATTAGTAACAACGTTTCCTTAAATGTTCATCCCTTACATTCTACATTGGCCTTGACCATTTTATAAAAAAATCAATGTCTATTAGTTTTTTTCAATCTATAACTCTGAATTTTCCTTATGTTTTTTGTTGAAGAACCTGGGGCATTTGACATGTAGAGTTTCCTTCAGTCTGATTTTTTTCTGTTTGAATAATTATGTTTTAATTCATCAACAATTCTCCCCCTAGGAACTTGATAAAGATAGAATGGCTTTATTATTATTTGTCATGGATTGACAAATAATCTTTGTAGAGAGAGAAACTGTTAATGAACTATAAAGTCATTATATTAAAATTCTGACAAGTACATTATACATTTTGGTTTCAATAATGTGGTGATTAAATTCACCCTTTCCAGTCCATTTCAGTTCGCTGATTCCTAGAATGTCGCCATTCACTCTTGCCATCTCTTGTTTGACCACTTCCAATTTGCCTTGATTCATGGACCTGACATTCCAGGTTCCTATGCAATATTGCTCTTTACAGCATCGGACCTTGCTTCTATCACCAGTCACATCCACGACTGGGTATTCTTTCTGCTTTGGCTCAATCCCTTCATTCTTTCTGGAGTTATTTCTCCACTGATCTCCAGTAGCATATAGGGCACCTACTGACCTGGGGAGTTTCTCTTTCAGTATCCTATCATTTTGCCTTTTCATACTGTTCATGGGGTTCTCAAGGCAAGAATAACGAAGTGGTTTGCCATTCGCTTCTCCAGTGGACCACATTCTGTTAGATCTCTCCACCATGACCCGCCCATCTTGGGTTGCCCCACGGGCATGGCTTAGTTTCATTGAGTTAGACAAGGCTGTGGTCCTAATGTGATTAGATTCACTAGTTTTCTGTGAGTATGGTTTCAGTGTGTCTACCCTCTGATAACCCTCTTGCAACACCTACCGTCTTACTTGGGTTTCTCTTACCTTGAGCGTGGGGTATCTATTCACGGCTTCTCCAGCAAAGCACAGCCAATGCTCCTTACCTTGGATGAGGGGTATCTCCTCACCACTGCCCTTCCTGACCTTCAATGTGGGAGAGCTCCTCGAGGCCCTCCTGTGCCCGCGCAGCCACCACCCCTGGCCTCGGATGTGGGGGCGTAGGGTAGCTCCCCCCGCTTGCCGCCCCTGGCCTCGGGCTTTGGAGTAGCCATCATGGTCAACAAAAGAGTCCGAAATGCAGTACTTGGATGCAATCTCAAAAACGACAGAATGATCTCTGTTCGTTTCCAAGGCAAACCATTCAATATCACAGAAATCCAAGTCTATGCCCCAACCAGTAATGCTGAAGAAGCTGAAGTTGAACGGTTCTATGAAGACCTACAAGACCTTTTAGAACTAACACCCAAAAAAGATGTCCTTTTCATTATAGGGGACTGGAATGCAAAAGTAGGAAGTCAAGAAACACCTGGAGTAACAGGCAAATTTGGCCTTGGGATACGGAATGAAACAGGGCAAAGGTTAATCGAGTTTTGCCACGAGAACGCACTGGTCATAGCAAACATCCTCTTCCAACAACACAAGAGAAGACTCTATACATGGACATCACCAGATGGTCAACACCAAAATCAGATTGATTATATTCTTTGCAGCCAAAGATGGAGAAGCTCTATACAGTCAGCAAAAACAAGACCACGAGCTGACTGTGGCTCAGACCATGAACTCCTTATTGCCAAATTCAGACTGAAATTGAAGAAAGTAGAGAAAACCACTAGATCATTCAGGTATGATCTAAATCAAATCCCTTATGATTATACAGTGGAAGTGAGAAATAGATTTAAGGGCGTAGATCTGATACATAGAGTGCCTGATGAACTATGGAATGAGGTTCGTGACATTGTGCAGGAGACAGGGATCAAGACCATTCCCATAGAAGAAATGCAAAAAAGCAAAATAGCTGTCTGGGGAGGCCTTACAAAGAGCTGTGAAGAGAAGCAAAAAGCAAAGGAGAAAAGGAAAGATATAAACATCTGAATGCAGAGTTCCAAAGAATAGCAAGAAGAGATAAGAAAGCCTTCCCCAGTGATCAATGCAAAGAAATAGAGGAAAACAACAGAATGGAAAAGACTAGAGATCTCTTCAAGAAAATTAGAGATACCAAAGGAACATTTCATCCAAAGATGGGCTCGATAAAGGACAGAAATGGTATGGACCTAACAGAAGCAGAAGATATTAAGAAGAGATGGCAAGAATACACAGAAGAACTGTACAAAAAAGATCTTCACAACCCAGATAATCACAATAGTGTGATCACTGACCTAGAGCCAGACATCCTGGAATGTGAAGTCAAGTGGGCCTTAGAAAGCATTGTTACGAACAGAGCTAGTGGAGGTGATAGAATTCCAGTTGAGCTATTCCAAATTCTGAAAGATGATGCTGTGAAAGTGCTACACTCAATATGCCAGCAAATTTGGAAAACTCAGCAGTGGCCACAGGACTGGAAAAAGTCAGTTTTCATTCCAATCCCAAAGAAAGGCAATGCCAAAGAATGCTCAAACTACCTCACAATTGCACTCATCTCACACGCTAGTAAAGTAATGCTCAAAATTCTCCAAGCCAGGCTTCAGCAATATGTGAACCATGAACTTCCTGATGTTCAAGCTGGTTTTAGAAAAGGCAGAGGAACCAGAGATCAAATTGCCAACATTCGCTGGATCATGGAGAAAGCAAGAGAGTTCCAGAAAAACATCTATTTCTGCTTTATTGACTATGCCAAAGCCTTTGACTGTGTGGATCACAATAAACTGTGGACAATTCTGAAAGAGATGGGAATACCAGACCACCTGACCTGCCTCTTGAGAAATTTGTATGCAGGTCAGGAAGCAACAGTTAGAACTGGACATGAAACAACAGACTGGTTCCAAATAGGAAAAGGAGTTCATCAAGGCTGTATATTGTCACCCTGTTTATTTAACTTCTATGCAGAGTACATCATGAGAAACGCTGGACTGGAAGAAACACAAGCTGGAATCAAGATTGCGGGGAGAAATATCAATAACCTCAGATATGCAGATGACACCACCCTTATGGCAGAAAGTGAAGAGGAACTCAAAAGCCTCTTGATGAAAGTGAAAGTGGAGAGTGAAAAAGTTGGCTTAAAGCTCAACATTCAGAAAACGAAGATCATGGCATCTGGTCCCATCACTTCATGGGAAATAGATGGGGAAACAGTGGAAACAGTGTCAGACTTTATTTTTCTGGGCTCCAAAATCACTACAGATGGTGACTGCAGCCATGAAATTAAAAGACACTTACTCCTTGGAAGGAAAGCTATGACCAACCTAGATAGCATATTCAAAAGCAGAGACATTACTTTGCCAACAAAGGTCCATCTAGTCAAGGCTATGGTTTTTCCTGTGGTCATGTATGGATGTGAGAGTTGGACTGTGAAGAAGGCTGAGTGCCGAAGAATTGATGCTTTTGAACTGTGGTGTTGGAGAAGACTCTTGAGAGTCCCTTGGACTGCAAGGAGATCCAGTCAGTCCATTCTGAAGGAGATCAGCCCTGGGATTTCTTTGGAAGGAATGATGGTAAAGCTGAAACTCCAGTACTTTGGCCACCTCATGGGAAGAGTTGACTCATTGGAAAAGACTCTGATGCTGGGAGGGATTGGGGGCAGGAGGAGAAGGGGACGACAGAGGATGAGATGGCTGGATGGCATCACTGACTCGATGGACGTGAGTCTCAGTGAACTCCAGGAGTTGGTGATGGACAGGGAGGCCTGGCGTGCTGCAATTCATGGGGTCACAAAGAGTCGGACATGACTGAGGGACTCATCTGATCTGATCTGAATGTGGTGATTCTTGTAACTGGTCATGGGCTTCCAGGGTATCTATTTATGGCTGTTGGTTATTACAAGATTTGATTTTTTCCTACAGGGCATAAGGCTCTTAGGCCAGGCTGCCTTTTGTACTTGACTAAAATGAATCTTTTCCTCCCTCATCTTGCTGTCACTTGAGAGGTGCTGTGCGGACTGCTGTATGAACTGCTGTGAGGAATACTGTGATTGATATGGAATGTTTGACACTGTCCTGCAGAGGCACTGTGCTTCCTGTCCCATATCTTTTGAAGTGAACCTGTTACCAGGTGTGGCCCATGCTTGTCTTGTAAATGAATGTGACATTGGACCTAAAATCATTCCCTGGTCAGCATGGCCTCCATTCTCCTATACTGCTTTTAAGTTAATTGAAAATGCTTGTGTATGATCATATACAGCATTTAAAATTATAAATATGAGAGCCCTAACATTTTTACATGTTTTCAATTTCTATGCCATATTTATTTTTACTTTTTGTTTTGTTTTCACTATACATCTCATTGCTATAATGATACAAATGTGGTATTAATAGAGGGTTGTTTATATTAATCTCTTGATAATGTTATGCTATTCAAAATACAGTGACATACTGAGCATACTACTATAATGTAAGAATATTTATATATTTATATGGTCATAAATATAAGGTGATTTCTATTACTTCTAAGGGATAATTATAGGGGAAAATTTTTCTTAAGCTTTGACATATACATAGCAATATACTTTAAAATATATTTTTAATTAGAAAGTATTTATTTTTCCCCAGAAAATGAGGTTTATTAAAAGGTAGTCTCATTATTCACTAAACAGAATATATATATTGCTTTTAGGAAGTAAGTATAGAAATACATTTTACATATCAGTAAACATTTGTGGAATCTTCATCTCCAGCTTTTGTTCTATGCTTTTTATTTCTCCATGATAAATAGCTTCACTCAAAAGTTT
Source organism: Bubalus kerabau (assembly GCF_029407905.1). NCBI lineage: Eukaryota > Metazoa > Chordata > Mammalia > Artiodactyla > Bovidae > Bubalus > Bubalus kerabau. Next base: position 143,700,337 of record NC_073624.1, on the reverse strand, counting down.
ATTTTTATCTACAATCTAAAATATTAGATATAAAGCACGAGACATGATGGGAGATCAATCACAATGACTTTGTTTCAGATTTGTGACAATACAAAAATGTGCAGGTTTTACTTAATTTAAAAATCATTGAGTTCATTTTGTTTTCACAACTGATTAAGTTGGCAGGAGTTTTACTTAACTCTTCCCTTGAATGCTTTTCTTAATATGAAAAGATTTGGGTCTCACTGTATCTTTAGACAATTGTGATCTTCTGAGAAAGACTGGAAAATAAACTTGTTTGCCTACAATGTGAGGAAAGATAGACATAAGGGATATAATAGCAGTTTTTATTGGTTCACCAATGCTATCCATATATTATTTTTATTAAGTAGATTGGTTTGGGGTAGTGGAAGCAGAAACCACTTATAAAAGGACATCAAGTATAGAAAGTGACAAGTGTTATTTTACAAATTGTGTTGTGAAAATAGTCTAACTGCCTGGATCACCCAGGTATAGAAATGCCTGCTCACAGGGCCTTAAAGAGAAATGGAGCGTACTGAAGAACTCAGCTTTCAGGTTTGGACTGCATTGATGTTGGGCAGAGGCCTTTATTAAACCTGAAAGGAGAATGTTTTCATCAGAAGAGAGTTTGCATGCTATGATGCTTTGAGTTATTCATTCAATGTGATTTTTAAGGCACTGACACTGTATGCAGTCATAGGTACTGAGCCAATTATAAAGATGATTCATTTTCTGTAATGGCTGTACCAATTTACATTCCCACCAGCAGTACACTTACTGAACACTGGGGATTTGCTGAGATAGATTTCAGGGCCTCTGATCACACACAGAAACAAACTTCTTGGTGTCCTTCCTTTTATAAGTGGTTTCTGTTTCCACTACCCCAAACTAGTCTACTTAATAAAAATAATATATGGATAGCATTGATGAACCAATAAAAACTGCCATCACATCCCTTATGTCTATCTTTCCTCACATTGTTGGCAAACAAGCTTATTTTCCAGTCTTTCTCAGAAGATTAAAATTGTGTAAAGATACAGTGAGACCAAAATCTTTTCATATTAAAAAAGCATTCAAGGGAAAAGTAAAATAAAACTTCCTAAAGCTGAAACTCCAATACTTTGGCCACCTGATGCGAAGAACTGACTCATTTGAAAAGACCCTGATGCTGGGATTGACTGAAGACAGGAGGAGAAAGGGACGACAAAGGATGAGATGGTTGGATGGCATCACCAAATCAATGGACATGAGTTTGAGTAAGCTCTGGGAGTTGGTGATGGACAGGGAAGCCTGACATACTGTGGTCCATGGGGTCGCAAAGAGTCAGACATGACTGAGCGACTGAACTGAACTGAACTGATCACACACAGGTGGCGCTGGAGGTAAAGAACCTGCCCACTGATGCAGGAGACAAAAGACACTCGGTTTGACCCCTGGGTGGGGAAGATCCACTGGAGGAGGGCATGGCAACCCACTCCAGTATTCTTGCCTGGAAAATCCCATGGATAGAGGAGCCTGGCAGGCTGCAGTCCTGGGGTTGCAAAGAGCCAGACATGACTGAAGTGATTTACCACACACGCAGGCACATCACACACAAGGAAAAGAATATGAGAAGATATATTGATTAGCTCGACTATAGTCATTTCACTGTGTGCGTCAAATCATCATGCCCTACACCTTAAATATATGTGATTTTTATGTAAAGAAAATTAATAAAAGATTTCATTGACAAAAAGAGGAATTGGACATAATCTTCACCACTGAGTGGTTTAATACTGAAGGAGACACAAAAGAACAGAGGACTTTCAATCACATCAGAGAAATTGATTAAGTCAGTTTATTTTAGTAGTCTTTTGGGAGGAGGTGCCATTTGGGCTCATTAATAAAGCTTCTGCAAGGAGATCCAACCAGTCCATCCTAAAGGAGATCAGTCCTGGGTGTTCATTGGAAGGACTGATGTTGAAGCTGAAACTCCAATACTTTGGCCACCTGATGCGAAGAAGCTGACTTATTTGAAAAGACCCTGATGCTGCGAAAGATTGAGGGCAGGAGGAGAAGGGGACGACAGAGTATGAGATGGTTGGATGGCATCACTGACTCAATGGACATGTGTTTGTGTGGATTCCGGGAGTTGGTGATGGACAAGAAGGTATGGCATGCTGCAGTCCATGGTGTCGCAAAGAGTTGGACATGACCAAGCGACTGAACTGAACTGAATAAAGTCTCAGGTAAATAATGCACAGGTTTTTCTGGTGCGTTCGCAGTAAAGAATCCACCTATCAGTGCAAGAGATTTGTATTTGATCCCTGGGTAGGAAAAATTCCGTGGAGCAGGAAATGGGAACCAACTGCAGTATTCTTGCCTGGGAAATCCCACAGGCAGATGATCCTGGTGGGCTATAGCATAGCAAAGAGTCAGACACAGCTTAGCGACTAAACAATAACAACAAAATGATACACATTGATTCTATGAATTATTTCCAGACATCCCTTAAAAACTCACTCAGCTACTACCAAAAATTAAATTTTTACAACACCTGATTATTTTAACCTCCATACAGTTGTTTGTAAATAAAGAATCTCCTTCTGGTTAACAAAAAAGTTAACAAAATTTCATTGACCACCTGGTATTTTTCCAGGCACCATAATAAACTTTTTTTTCATCATGAAACTTTTATTCTAGTGGGAGAGATAGATTATCAACCATGAAGAAAATGTATCAGGATACAATTCCAGATATTGTGATACTGTGAGCAAGAGAAGGCAGAGTAAAGAGTTAGGATCAGCTTTAGCTAGGGTGATCAGAGAACTCCCTCTAAAGAGAAGGCGTTTGAGAATAAAACTGAAAGATGGAGAAAACAAGGCAAATGTTGGAAGAATATTCTCCACTGTGAGCCAAGTGTTGAAGAGTGTACCTGCACTGACTTATTTTATACTTTCGTGCTGTTAGTTTTGAACTTTTAACTTGGAATCAATTAACCTTAAAACTTTACATACTTTGTCAGAAAAGTTTCTCTAGTCTTCCTTTTCTGGACTGGCAGCTCTTATACAAACAAAGGCAATTCTCTTTTGTGCTAATTACTCTCTGTCTCTTAATCACTGACTAATTACCTCTATTTGAAACAGAATTTTTCAGTGTTCCTGAAGAAGTCAGTAGGAGTACTCTGTGAATTATAGATGGTGTTTTTCAGTGCATAATGTGTAACAGAAAAATTCAAGAAATGTCTGCATTTCTTTTGTCCAAACTCAAGTATTTTGACAATTTTGCTTTTTATTTTTCATTTTGACTGATTTCATAATGAAACCACTAGAATAATTACATTGAAACAGTTTACCTTAATTTGAAGCAGGGGAGTCTAACACTGTATTTAAATTCATGGTGACTACTTGTGATCTTCACAAGTTAAAAAACCAAGATATCTGGGGAATGGGAAATTGGATCTACACAGAAGAAAATGAGAAATAAATAGGATTCTTTACAATTTTTTAAATTTTTGAGGGTATTTTCTTAAAGGGAAAAACTGTAAGTTAAAATATATTTTTTTAAATGTGTTTATATTTAATCAGAGCTTTTTCTCTTTCAAGGTAAAGATGTAAATGCTCTGCATAAATCGATAATTCACCTGTAAATTATATATAATACTTAAAATATAGATGTACAAGGATTGATGAGCTAAAAGAATATTAAGTGAAATCAAAAATAAGCAAAACTCAGCCATAGCCAGTCATAAAATCATGAAATAATACCAATCTAAAATATCTGTTTTATCAGATCAGATCAGATCAGTCCCTCAGTCGTGTCCTACTCTTTGCGACCCCATGAATCGCAGCAGGCCAGGCCTCCCTATCCATCACCAACTCCCAGAGTTCACTGAGACTCAAGTCCATCGAGTTAGTGATGCCATTCAGCCATTTCATCCTCTGTCGTCCCCTTCTCCTCCTGCCCCCAATCCCTCCCAGCATCAGAGTCTTTTCCAATGAGTCAACTCTTCCCATGAGGTGGCCAAAGTACTGGAGTTTCAGCTTCAGCATCATTCCCTCCAAAGAAATCCCAGGGCTGATCTTCAGAATGGACTGGTTGGATCTCCTTGCAGTCCAAGAGACTCTCAAGAGTCTTCTCCAACACCACAGTTCAAAAGAATCAATTCTTCAGTGCTCAGCCTTCTTCACCGTCCAACTCTCACATCCATACATGACCACAGGAAAAACCATAGCCTTGACTAGACAAACCTTTGTTGGCAAAGTAATGTCTCTGCTTTTCACCATGCTATTTAGGTTGGTCATAACTTTCCTTCCAAGGAGTAAGTGTCTTTTAATTTCATGGCTGCAGTCACCATCTGCAGTGATTTTGGAGCCCAGAAAAATAAAATCTGACACTGTTTCCCCATCTATTTCCCATGAAGTGGTGGGACCAGATGATCTTCGTTTTCTGAATGTTGAGCTTTAAGCCAACTTTCTCACTCTCCACTTTCACTTTCATCAAGAGGCTCTTGAGTTCCTCTTCACTTTCTGCCATAAGGGTGGTGTCATCTGCATATCTGAGGTTATTGATATTTCTCCCTGCAATCTTGATTTCCAGTTTGTGTTTCTTCCAGTCCAGTGTTTCTCATGATGTACTCTGCATGTAAGTTAAATAAACAGGGTGACAATATACAGCCTTGACGAACTCCTTTTCCTATTTGGAACCAGTCTGTTGTTCCATGTCCAGTTCTAACTGTTGCTTCCTGACCTGCATACAAATTTCTCAAGAGGCAGGTCAGGTGGTCTGGTATTCCCATCTCTTTCAGAATTGTCCACAGTTTATTGTGATCCACACAGTCAAAGGCTTTGGCATAGTCAATAAAGCAGAAATAGATGTTTTTCTGGAACTCTCTTGCTTTTTCTATGATCCAGTGGATGTTGGCAATTTGATCTCTGGTTCCTCTGCCTTTTCTAAAACGAGGTTGCACATCAGGAAGTTCACGGTTCACATATTGCTGAAACCTGGCTTGGAGAATTTTGAGCATTACTTTACTAGCATGTGAGATGAGTGCAATTGTGCAGTAGTTTGAGCATTCTTTGGCATTGCCTTTCTTTGGGATTGGAATGAAAACTGACTTTTTCCAGTCCTGTGGCCACTGCTGAGTTTTCCAAATGTGCTGGCATATTGAGTGTAGCACTTTCACAGCATCATCTTTCAGGACTTGAAATAGCTCAACTGGAATTCCATCACCTCCACTAGCTTTGTTCGTAGTGATGCTTTCTAAGGCCCACTTGACTTCACATTCCAGGATGTCTGGCTCTAGGTCAGTGATCACACCATCATGATTATCTGAGTCGTGAAGATCTTTTTTTTTTTTTTTTTTAATTTTATTTTTAAACTTTACAATATTGTATTGGTTCTGCCATATATCGAAATGAATCCACCACAGGCATACACGTGTTCCCCATCCTGAACCCTCCTCCCTCCTCCCTCCCTATAGCATCCCTCTGGGTCTTCCCAGTGCACCAGCCCCAAGCATCTAGTATCGTTCATTGAACCTGGACTGGCGACTCGTTTCATATATGATATTATACATATTTCAGTGCCATTCTCCCAAATCATTTCACCCTCTCCCTCTCCCACAGAGTCCAACTGTTCTATACATCAGTGTCTCTTTTGCTGTCTCGTATACAGGGTTATTGTTACCATCTTTCTAGATTCCATATATATGCGTTAGTGTACTATATTGGTGTTTTTCTTTCTGGTGAAGATCTTTTTTGTACAGTTCTTCTGTGTATTCTTGCCACCTCTTCTTAATATCTTCTGCTTCTGTTAGGTCCATACCATTTCTGTCCTTTATCGAGCTCATCTTTGCATGAAATGTTCCTTTGGTATCTCTGATTTTCTTGAAGAGATCCCTAGTCTTTCCCATTCTGTTGTTTTCCTCTATTTCTTTGCATTGATTGCTGAGGAAGGCTTTCTTATCTCTTCTTGCTATTCTTTGGAACTCTGCATTCAGATGTTTATATCTTCACTTTTCTCCTTTGCTTTTCGCTTCTCTTCTTTTCACAGCTCTTTGTAAGGCCTCCCCAGACAGCCATTTTGCTTCTTTGCATTTCTTTTCTATGGGATTGGTCTTGATCTCTGTCTCCTGTACAATGTCACGAACCTCATTCCATAGTTCATCAGGCACTCTATCTATCAGATCTAGGCCCTTAAACCTATTTCTCACTTCCACTGTATAATCATAAGGGATTTGATTTAGGTCATACCTGAATGGTCTAGTGGTTTTCCCTACTTTCTTCAATTTCAGTCTGAATTTGACAATAAGGAGTTCATGGTCTGAGCCACAGTCAGCTCCTGGTCTTGTTTTTGTTGACTGTATAGAGCTTCTCCATCTTTGGCTGCAAAGACTATAATCAATCTGATTTAGGGGTTGACCATCTGGTGATGTCCATGTGTAGAGACTTCTTTTGTGTTGTTGGAAGAGGATGTTTGCTATAACCAGTGCGTTCTCTTGGCAAAACTCTATTAGCCTTTGCCCTGCTTCATTCCGTATCCCAAGGCCAAATTTGCCTGTTACTCCAGGTGTTTCTTGACTTCCTACTTTTGCATTCCAGTCCCCTATAATGAAAAGGACATCTTTTTTGGGTGTTAGTTCTAAAAGGTCTTGTAGGTCTTCATAGAACCGTTCAACTTCAGCTTCTTCAGCATTACTGGTTGGGGCATAGACTTGGATTACTGTGATATTGAATGGTTTGCCTTGGAAATGAACAGAGATCATTCTGTCATTTTTGAGATTGCATTTCGGACTCTTTAGTTGACCATCATGGCCACTCCATTTCTTCTGAGGGATTCCTGCCCACTGTAGTAGATAGTAGATATAATCTGTTTTATAACAATAATTTATAAAAATCTATTTTCAATCTTTTCAGATAAGAACATTCACTGGTGGAACAATTGGGATTTAGAGGCAAATATCCTCAGGAGAGTGAAAAGGTTGGCTTAAAGCTCAACATTCAGAAAACTAAGATCATGGCCTCTGGTCCCATCACTTCATGGCAAATAGATGGGGAAGCAGTGTCAGACTTTATTTTTCTGGGCTCCGAAATCACTACAGATGGTGACTGCAGCCATGAAATTAAAAGACGCTTACTCCTTGGAAGGAAAGCTATGACCAACCTAGATAGCATATTCAAAAGCAGAGACATTACTTTGCCAACAAAGGTCCGTCTAGTCAAGGCTATGGTTTTTCCAGTAGTCATGTATGGATGTAAGAGTTGGACTGTGAACAAAGCTGAGCACCAAAGAATTGATACTTTTGAACTGTGGTGTTGGAGAAGACTCTTGAGTGTCCCTTGGACTGCAAGGAGGTCTAACCAGTCCATCCTAAAGGAGATCAGTCCTGGGTGTTCATTGAAAGGACTGATGCTAAAGCTGAAACTCCAATACTGTTGCCACCTCATGCGAAGAGTTGACTCATTGGAAAATACCCTGATGCTGGGAGGGATTGGGGGCAGGAGGAGAAGGGGACGACAGAGGATGAGATGGCTGGATGGCATCACCGACTCAATGGACATGAGTTTGGGTGAACTCCAGGAATTGGTGATGGACAGGGAGGCCCAGCATGCTGTGATTCATGGGGTTGCAGGGAGTCGGACACAACTGAGTGACTGAACTGATCCTCAAATAAGGAAAACAGTATGGCAGACTGGGTCAGCTTCAGTGTCACAGAGTAGAATGTTCCCCGGAAATAAACTGGTCAACTATGTTTAACTATACCTTGGCCATTCCTGTTATGTATGATTTAATTAGTTCCTGACCACGTTATAGCTCACTTCTATTTGCTGAAAGGAGAAGTTTCTGGTATACAAAAACATTAGTCTCTGCCTGTTAGAAATGTTCTTGTCAGCAAATAAGAGAAAAATCTGACAAGAATATTTACCCCATACAATGACTAATCTAGGTTATAGAATCCAAGACTGAACCAGTGGCTTATCAATGTTTTTGGAGATCCAGGATACTTTAAGCTTTCTGCTCCCCATCCTAGGTTAAAAACAAACAAGCATGCTAACTTGGAATTCAGAGGTTTGTGGAGTCTTAGAATGAATATTCTTTGGAGTTTTGAGAATATCAAAAGAAGATAGAAGGTAGAGATTCTGGTGAAAGACTTGTCTTCTCCTAGTTGAATTCAAGAGGTCATGCTTCTTAGATATTTGAGGTATTATTTGAAATGTGGCATATTTTTGCTTGTAGATGGGTAAATCCTGGAACATTTGGTTTAACCTCTGCCTTTTTAAAATTAGTGGTTTTTTTCACCTCACAAAGGAAAAAAAAAATTAAAGAGTGTAAGAAACAATCCCAGTGGCATGATTTTTACATGCACAATGTCCCTTACTCTTTGCTTGCATTCTTCCTCTTTACCTGTCTGCCGCCACCCGCCCCCACACACACACCAACACATACCTTCAGCAATACTTGAAAACAGAAAGCAAAAACTGCAATTATTGTAAACCATATGATTGAAACTGACTATTTATAAACAGGAACTTGGGATTGTGGTATAGACTGCTATATTTGATTACAAATCACTTATTATTAAATAAATTTTTGACAAAGAAAAAATATTATTGCTACTTAGGCTTCCATCTTTCATTAATTTCCCTTCATATCAAAGAGGTTGCATTTTTCATATGTAATGATTATATTCCTAGACAAATAAAGAGAACTGCTTTAATTTCATTTCAGAAGAGGTAGAGGTAAGCATGCTGCTATTAATATTGGCTATGGCACCCCACTCCAGTACTCTTGCCTGGAAGATCCTATGGATGGAGGAGCCTGGTAGGCTGCAGTCCACGGGGTTGCTGAGGATCGGACATGACTGAGCAACTTTACTTTCACTTTCCACTTTCATGCATTGGAGAAGGAAATGGCAACCCACTCCAGTGTTCTTGCCTGGAGAATCCCAGGGAAGGGGGAGCCTGGTGGGCTGCCGTCTATGGGGTCACACAGAGTCAGACACGACTGAAGCAACTTAGCAGCAGCAGCATCCATTCAGTCAGTTCAGTCTCTCAGTCGTGTCCAACTCTTTGTGATGCCATGGACTGCCTCACGCCAGGTGTCCCTGTCCATTGCCAACTCCCAGAGTTTACTCAAACTCATGTCCATTGAGTCAGTGATGCCATCCAACCATCTCATTCTCTGCCATCCCCTTCTCCTCCTGCCTTCAATCTTTCCCAGCATCAGGGTCTTTTCAAATGAGTCAGTTCCTCGCATCAGGTGTCCAAAGTATTGGAATTTCAGCTTCAACATCAGTCCTTACAATGAATATTTAGGACTGATTTCCTTTAAGATGGACTTGTTTGATCTCCTTGGAGCCCAAGGGACTCTCAAGAGTTTTCTCCAACACCACAGTTCAAAAGCAATGGCACCCCATTCCAGTACTCTTGCCTGGAAAATCCCATGGACGGAAGAGCCTGGTGGGCTGCAGTCCATGGGGTCGCTACAAGTCGGACACAACTGAGCAACTTCTCTTTCACTTTTCACTTTCATGCATTGGAGGAGGAAATGGCAACCCACTCCAGAACTCTTGCCTGGAGAATCCCAGGGACAGGGGAGCCTGGTGGGCTGCTGTCTATGGGGTCGCACAGAGTCGGACACAACTGAAGCGACTTAGCAGCAGCAGCAGCAACAGTTCAAAAGCATCAATTCTTCAGCCCTCAGCTTTCTTTAGCGTCCAACTCTCACATCCATACATGACTACTGGGAAAACCATAGCTTTGATTAGATGCAACTTTTTTGGCAAAATAATGTCTCTGCTTTTTAATATGCTGTCTAGGTTGGTCTTCCAAAGTGCAAGCATTTTTTAATTTCATGACTGCAGTCACCATCTGCAGTGATTAGGGACCCCAGAAACATAAAGTCTGTCACTGTTTCCAATGTTTCCCCATCTATTTGCCATGAAGTAATGGGACCAGATGCCATGATCTTAGTTTTCTGAATATTGAGCTTTTAAGCCAACTTTTTCACTCTCCTCTTTCACTTTCGCCAAGAGGCTCTTTAGTTCTTCTTTGCTTTCTTCCATAAGGGTGGTGTCATCTGCATATCTGAGGTTATTGATATTTCTCCCAGCAATCTTGATGCCAGCTTGTCCTTCTCCAGCCCAACGTTTCTCATGATGTACTCTGCATATAAGTTAAATAAGCAGGGTGACAATGTACAACCTTGACGTACTCCTTTTCCTATTTGGAACCAGACTGTTGTTCCATGCCCAGTTCTAACTGTTGCTTCCTGACCGGCATACAGATTTCTCAAGAGGCAGGTCATGTGGTCTGGTATTCCCATCTCTTTCAGAATTTGCTGGTTATTGTGATCATACAGTCAAAGTCTTTGGCATAGTCAATAAAGCAGAAATACATGTTTTTCTGGAACTCTCGCTTTTTCGATGATCCAGCAGATATTGGCAATTTGATCTCTGGTTCCTCTGCCTTTTGTTAAGTCCAGTTTGAACATCTGGAAGTTCACAGTTCACATATTGCTGAAGCCTGGCTTGGAGAATTTTGAGCATTACTTTACTAGTGCATGAGATGAGTGCAGTTGTTTGGCAGTTTGAGCGTTTTTTGGCATTGCCTTTGCCTTTCTTAGGGATTATTACCTTGCCAAACTATGGTGGCAGTAATGAAGATAATGGAGACCTCCTTCAAAAGGTCCCATGCATCCACTGCTACACTCAGTGACCCCAGCCCTGCAGCAGGCCACCACCAACCCACGCCTTTGCTGGAGACTCCTGAACACTTACGGGCAAGTCTGGGTCAGTCTCTTGTGGGGTCACTGCTCCTTTCTCCTGGGTCCTGGTGCACACAAGGTTGTGTTTGTGCCCACCAACAGTTTGTTTCCCAGTTCTGTGTAAGTTCAGGCTACTATTAACATTGGCTAGCATCCATTAGTAATAGTGGATAATTATTCCATTATTCCACATATTATAGTAAATATGTACTTTTCATGTGATCCTTGTAACAAATCTCAGGAGTGTATATTATCATTAATATTGATTTGCAGATGAGAAAACCTAGGTTTAGAGAGACAATAGCATATACCTTAATTATGAATCAGCCAAGGTGTGAATCTTGAGCCCAGGCATCTGGTCACTGAGCTCTACCTCTTGATAAGGATGGTTAGATTGTTTTCACTCTGCTGCTAATACCAATGCTTCATTTCCAGGAATTTGTAGCACAAGTTTCATTCTATCTCTTTCTATAATCCAGAGTAATCATTAGGCTCTCCATTTGCATAGTGTTTTATTTTCTACTCAGCAGCTCATTATTATTATTTAAAATTTGTATTAACTTAGTAATACAATATTGAATCATTCCAGTTCTTTGTTTTGTAGACAGAATGAAGGATCACAAGAATTATGCTTAAATTAAAAACATTTTCCTTAGTTTTCAGTGTCTCATAGATGAGACCAAGAACAAAGAACCAGAACAAAGATATGGAGGGCTTTAGGTACTGCCTCGTATAACTTTGTTACTGAGATATTAGTTGTTTTAGTTCAAGTCGTTTTAGCAAATAACCATAAACTGGGTAGTTTATGCAACAAATTTTATTTTTTGAAGTTTGAGAGTCTAAGAAGTCCAGGATCAATGTGCCAGCAGATTTGGTGTCTTATGAGACCTGCTTCCTGAATTTTGACTAGATTGTATCCTCACACAGCAGAAGGAGGGTGAGCAAGCTCTCTGGGGTCTCTTTCATAGGGGCACTAATTCCATTCATCAGGGAACCACCCTTATGACTTAATTACTTCCCACCTCCTTATACTATCACTTTGAGAGTTCAGATTTCAGAATATGAATTTAGGGGAAGTTATAAATATTCAGTCATTAAAATTAGTCTTAGGGTTTCTTTAGAAAGATGGGCATTTTATTTGTAACAATGTGATATGAAAAAATCAGAGTTGCATTTTTGGTTCTTGATGTATTTCTTTCATCCGAAATCTTAATTTTTCCCTTGGCTTGAGTTACACAGAAAGGTGAGAGTCACTCAGTTGTGTCCAACTCTTTGCAACCCCAGTGACTGTACAGTACATGGAATTCTCCAGGCTAGAATACTGGAGTGGGAAGCCTTTCCCTTCTCCAGGGGATCTTCTCAACCCTGGGATCAAACCCAGGTCTCCCACATTGCAGGCAGATTCCTTACCAGCTGAGCCACAAGAGAAACCCAGGAATACTGGAGTGGGTAGCCTATCCCTTCTTCAGCAGATCTTCCCAACCCAGGAATCAACCTGGGCTCTCCTGCATTGCAGGCAGATTCTTTACCAATTGAGCTATCAGGGAAGCCTGAGTTACACAGAGAGGCATAGTATTGAGGGCAAGAGGAGAAGAGGGTTGGATGGCATCATCGACACAATGAACATGACTTTGAGAAAACTCAGAGAGTGAAGGAGAGGGAAGCCTGATGTGCTGCAGCCCATAGGGTTGCAAAAAGTCTGATACGATTTAGTGACTGTATAACAACAAATGCATATCATATATGAGAAGCATCTAGCTGACTGAAAGAGTGAACAAATGCTGAGGCAGGGGATTGCTTAGGTTTGATGATCCCTCAGTTTTTAATGTTTGTGTCACCTTAAGGCTTCCCTGTGGAGAAGGCAATGGCACCCCACTCCAGTACTCTTGCCTGGAAAATCTCATGGATGGAGGAGCCTGGTAGGCTGCAGTCCATGGGGTTGCTAGGAGTCAGACATGACTGAGCGACTTCACTTTCACTTTTCACTTTCATGCATTGGAGAAGGAAATGGCAACCCACTCCAGTGTTCTTGCCTGGAGAATCCCAGGGACAGGGGAGCCTGGTGGGCTGCCATCTCTGGGGTCGCACAGAGTCAGGCATGACTGAAGCAACTTAGCAGCAGCAGCAGCAGCAGGGCTTCCCTGATAACTCAGTTTGTAAACAATCTTCCTGCAATGCAGGACACCCCAATTCAATTCCTGGGTCAGGAAGATCTGCTGGAGAAGGGATAGGCTACCCACTCCAGTATTCTTGGACTTCCCTTGTGGCTCAGCTGGTAAAAAATCTGCCTGCAATGCAGGAGACCCCAGTTTGATTCCTGGGTTAGGAAGATCCCCTAGAGAAGCGAAAGGCTACCCACTCCAATATTCTGGCCTGGAAAATTCCTTAGACTGTTGGACATGACTGAGTGACTTGTGCTTTCTCTTCACTTTCATCTTGGGCAAGTTTTTTAATGGCTTTGTATCTTTGAGTCATTTGTAAGACAGAAAAAAATGATATTTAAAAACATGGATTGATGGAAAAACTAAATTATTTAATTGAGACAGAACATTTGGACACTAAGTAATTGTGCAATAAATGCTACCTAGCCTGGAAAATCCCATGGGCAGAGGAGCCTGGTAGGCTGCGGTCCATGGGGTCGCTGAGGGTCGGACATGACTGAGCGATTTCACTTTCTCTTTTCACTTTCATGCATTGGAGAAGGAAATGGCAACCCACTCCAGTGTTCTTGCCTGGAGAATCCCAGGGACAGGGGAGCCTGGTGGGCTGCTGTCTATGGGGTCCCACAGAGTCGGACACAACTGAAGCGACTTAGCAGCAGCAGCAGCAGCAGCAGTACATGGAGAAAACTCTGTTGCCTGCCTCTCAATAAAAGTTAGCCTTTCTGCCCTCTGGAGGCTTCTTGAGGTCTTGCTTTAAAACAAGAGGGACTGATAGCCTTCCTGATGGCTTATATTTTACCATGTATCCTTATGTTTCTCTTATCCACTGATTTACTTGGTAGGAATAATACTTATAATCCAGAGTTCTCAAAGTCTTGCCTGTAATTGTCTTGGACTGCATTACTGTCAGAGTATAGTGCCTTGGATTAAAACAGAAATCTTTCTAAGGCAAATTGAATGAAGAGAGTGCTAGGATTCAAGGTACTCTCTCTCATGCTCTCACCTTGGCTTCTTCCTGCACAGTCACATCTGCTTCATTCTTCCTCCTCAGCAGACTATCGTCCTCTGGATCTGAGGTCCCAGGACAGAGGGTAGATGGCTGCCAATGGTTCCTCAGTTTACTTGCCATATTCTGGATACATGGTCTAACTGTAATTCTGTCTCTTACATCAATTCCAAACCCCCAGAAGAGGCACTGACTGGCACTGCTCATTAAGGAGCCCAATCAACTGACTCAGGAGACAGACTCATACTGCAAAAATAAACAAACGAATGGTCTTCCTTGATGGAAAGATTCAATATTTTTTTGGAGTTCAAAGTGAAAGCAGATCTACATTATGCAGCACCATGACACTTTCTAAGTAATACAGAAGAGCAGGGACATTGCTTTTTAATCCATTTGAACCCATGGCATTTCTGTGTAACACTATCAAACATCCATGCCCTGCTCTTTCCACTTTACCCTATGAAGCAGCTCAGTTCAGTTCAGTTCATTCGCTCAGTTGTGTCTGACCTTTTACGACCCCATGAATCGCAGCACGCCAGGCCTCCCTGTCCATCACCAACTCCCAGACTTCACTCAGACTCACATCCATCGAGTCAGTGATGCTATCCAGCCATCTCATCCTCTGTCATCCCCTTCTCCTCCTGCCCCCAATCCCTCCCAGCCTTTTCCAATGAGTCAACTCTTCGCAAGAGGTGGCCAAAGTACTGAAGTTTCAGCTTTAGCATTATTCCTTCCAAAGAACACCCAGGGCTGATCTCCTTCAGAATGGACTGGTTGGATCTCCTTGCAGTCCAAGGGACTTTCAAGAGTCTTCTCCAACACCACAGTTCAAAGGCATCAATTCAAGCAGCTCAGGGGCGGCCCTATTTAATATTATTATGCTGATAACATAATATTGTTATGCTGAACACTGTTAGAGCAATGCAGACATTCTCAACAGAGCTTTCTCCTTGTTCAATTCAGATTGACCAGGAGATACATTTCCAGGAGTCTCTTTTTTTTTTTTTCCTAAAGTTATTTTTTAATATAAATTTATTTATTTTAATTGGAGGTTAATTAACGAGGAGTGTCTTGGTGTTTATTGCTTTAGTGTATAATTGGATTATGATCTCCAGTTATGGACACATGATCACTTGAGCAATCATTTCAGGAGTCCCAGTTGAAGGTGGTTGGCTAAAATTCTCCAGGAATTATGAATGGCATAGTCTATTCTGTGTGTATGCACTCAGGCATGTCCCACTCTTTTTAACCCCATGGACTGTAGCCCGCCTGGTTCCTCTGTCTATGGAATTTTCCAGGCTAGGATACTGGAGCAGGTTGCCAGTTCCTCCTCCAGGGTATCTTCCTGACCCAGGGATCAAACCCATGTCTCTTACATCTCCTGCGTTGGCAGGCAGATTCTTTTCCCACTGTACCACCTGAGTAAGCCATGCTCTACCCAGTCTTCTGTTGTTTTGTTATTAATTGGCAGTCACTGACTTTTTATTGATAGGAGAAATTCATGCTGCATTCTGGCCTTCCTTTTTCTCTTTGGAAGAAAATGAACACTCTTCATCAATACCAAAGCTCAGATTTTCATGGTTTCAGTTTTCATTTTCTGCTGGTCATATCAGTTGTCTGTTTGTTTCCTATGGCAGATATGTTTAGTAAATTAAGCACATATAAAGGAAAGAATTAACCTGAAATATTTCTCATGGATTTATAAAATAATTAGGCTATTAAATATGAATTAAATCAACATTAAGATCCTACATTGGTGAATTTTCAACAATATGAAAGACCATCATTTTTAAAACATGCCATACCAATTTCTAAAAAATTTAAAACACTATATTCGCATTGTAATTTTTCCCTTAAAAAGTCCATTGTAGTTATCTGTGACTTCTTCTCAATCCCATTCCTTTCCTTGTTTACCTAACACTGTTCATGGCCCACGTGAACACACTTTCATGAATGTCATGTTTTATAACTTTACCATTTAGGTAAATGATTTTATATTCACTGCTTTCTTCACAGGTTGTTTTTCTTTTATTGATTGTTTTTCAGCTGAACATTAAGCTTTTTTTTTCCTTCTACTTTTTTTATTATTTTATTTTATTTTTTAACTTTACAATATAGTATTGGTTTTGCCATATATCAAACTGAATCCGCCACAGGTATACACGTGTTCCCCATCCTGAACCCTCCTCCCTCCTCCCTCCCCGTACCATTCCTCTGGGTCGTCCCAGTGCACCAGCCCCAAGCATCCAGTATCGTGCATCAAACCTAGACTGGCAACTCATTTCATATATGATATTATACATGTTTCAACGCCATTCTCCCAAATCATCCCACCCTCTCCCTCTCCCACAGAGTCCAAAAGACTGTTCTATATATCAGTGTCTCTTTTGCTGTCCCGTATACAGAGTTATTGTTACCATCTTTCTAAATTCCACATATATGTGTTAGTATACTGTATTGGTGTTTTTCTTTCTGGCTTACTTCACTCTGTATAATAGGCTCCAGTTTCATCCACCTCATTAGAACTGATTCAAATGTATTCTTTTTAATGGCTGAGTAATACTCCATTGTGTATATGTACCACAGCTTTCTTATCCATTCATCATTAAGCTTTTGAAATTAATATATGGTCATGCATCTAGCTGCAGTTCA
Organism: Bubalus kerabau; assembly: GCF_029407905.1. Classification (NCBI taxonomy): domain Eukaryota; kingdom Metazoa; phylum Chordata; class Mammalia; order Artiodactyla; family Bovidae; genus Bubalus; species Bubalus kerabau. The sequence goes on along the minus strand of NC_073624.1, from coordinate 143,683,771 downwards.
AGCATTTCACTTGCTGTATAGTTTTCAATTATATCCTTGTATTACAATTTATCCATTCTCTAATTAATAGACCCTTAGTTTGTTTTCAGTCATTTCAAATCTTCCTTTAAAAAACTGAGTACAATCAATATAAAAGAAGCATGGACATTTGTAGACACCTACTGCTAAGTCACTTCAGTCGTGTCCGACTCTGTGCGACCACATAAGATGGCAGCCCACCAGGCTTCCCTGTCCCTGGGATTCTCCAGGCAAGAACACTGGAGTGGGGTGCCATTTCCTTCTCCAATGCATGAAAGTGAAAAGTGAAAGTGAAGTCGCTCAGTTGTGTTCAGACTCTTCACAACCCCATGGACTGCAGCCTCCCAGGCTCCTCCATCCATAGGATTTTCCAAGCAAGAGTACTGGAGTAGGGTGCCAATACTTTGGCCACCTCATGTGAAGAGTTGACTCATTGGAAAGACTCTAATGCTGGGTGGGATTGAGGGCAGGAGGAGAAGGGGATGACAGAGGATGAGATGGCTGGATGGCATCACCGACTAGATGCACGTGAGTTTGGGTGAACTCCGGGAGTTGGTGATGGACAGGGAGACCTGGCGTGCTGCGATTCATGGGGTCGCAAAGAGTCAGACATGACTGAGCAACTGAACTGAACTGATGTAACCATCACTCAGATCAAGATGAAGAATATTTTTAACTCCCCAAAAGATCCTGTCATTTTTTTTTTCTGGTCAGTACTCCCCAATCCCTCACTCACTCATGCAGAGCAACTACTTATTTCTATCAGTGTATTTTTATTTTCTTTTATTTTAGGAATTCATATAAGTGAATTATATTATAAGCAAATTATATTGTATATATTTTCTGGCTTCTTTTCCTATAAACTTTTTAAAGGTTTATCTGTTATCATGTGGTGTGAGTCCACCATACTTTCTACATGTCCATTCTCCTATTGATAGACATTGGATTTTTTTCCAGTTTGGGGATACTGGTGCCATTTTTATTTGATTATTCATGTGTCTGTTTTGATTTATAGAAATACTGATATATTCTGGATCTAACTGCTTTGTCATGCATATGTGCAGGGAATATTTATCCCACTATGAGGTTTCTATATATTTTCTAATATATATAATTTCTAAGAAATATATAGAAAATATACTTCTATATATTCTCTAATATATATATAATTTATAATTTTTGATAAGCAGATTTTTTTCATGAATTCAAATAATATATATATATATATATATATATATACACATACACACACACACTTCTGATTGGCGCTTTTTGAGTTTGTTCCAAGAAGTCTTTATCTACCTCAGAGTACTTTATTGCTAGAAAGCTTCATGTATTAGCAAAGTACTCATAAAGTAGAGTTTGTAGGAGTTGCAGTATTTTATTCCTTATATCAGTAACTTTCTTTTATTCTTTAATAAGTCCAGCTATTGGTTTGTAAATTTTATTAATTTTAACAAAACCCTGACACTGCTTTCATTGACTCTTCTCTACTATTTGTCTATGTTGTGATTAACTAAACTCATTTCTAAAAGAGAATATATACTGTATGAATTTTAATATCTTAATAACTATTGACACATTTTTATAGCTGAATATATAGTTTACCTTTGTGAATGTTTATGAGCACTTGAAATACGTATTGTGCAGTTGGTTATGTGTAGTGATAAAGGGGCTTCCCCTGTGGTTCAGATGGTAAAAAAATTTGCCTGCAATGCAGGAGATACAGGTTCAATCCCTGGATCGGGATAATTCCTTGGAGAAGGAAATGGCAACCCAGTCCAGCATTCTTGCCTGGGAAAGCCCATGAACAGAGGAGCCTGGTGGGCTACAGTCCATGGGATCATAAGATTTGGATCTTAGTGACTAAACCACCTCCACCATCAATGATAAAGACAATTAGCTCTAGTGTTCTAGTTAATGATAGCGTTGTCCAAATTATTATTCTTGTTTAATGTGTGTTTATTTTATTAAGTACTGAAGTATATGTGCTGAAATCTCTATAAATGTGAAGCTATCTACTTCTAATTCTCTTAACTTTTGCTTTGTGTATTTCAAGTTCTGTTAGGTGCATATGGATTTCCCCGGTGGCTCAGATGGTAAAGAATCTGCCTGCAATGAAGGAGACCCAGGTTCCATCCTTCAGTCAGGAAGATTCCCTGGAGAAGGGAATAGCTACCCACTCCAGTATTATTGCCTGGGGCATGCCATGAACATAAAAGCCTGGCGGGCTACCATCCATTGGGTAGCAAAGAGTAGGACACGACTCTATTTTTTATTTAGTTATGTATACTTTTAGTTTCAATATATGTTCTAAATGAATTGATCCTTCTGCTATTAATAAAATGCACCTTTCTAGGTCTATATATTTACCTTAAAGTCTGTTTTTTCTTCTATAAATATATCTAAGCCAGTTTTCTTCCACTTACTCTGTGTATCTTCTGCCTTCATCTTTTCAACCTGTTAAGTCTATGGGCAAAGTATTGTTTTAAAACACTTTCTAATCTAGTTTGATAGTCTTGGACTTTTAATTAAAATGTTTATTCCATTTACATTTGGTATAACTGCTGTATCAGTTCAAGTTCACCAGCTTAGTATTGGCTGCATATTTATGCTGTTTGTTCTTTATTTTTCTGATATGCTTATTACTTTCTCCATGTCAGGGGTCTTTTTAGTACCACTGCCATTCCCTCTGCCTTGAGCAGGTAGTGGCCCTGTAGTCTAGAAATGCCCCAGATGCCTAACAGTGGTTTTCCTTGGTTCACTTGTCCTGTCCTCACTCCTTTGTAGTTAAAGAGCCTAGGATTTCTCAAGGAATTTCTCTCAAGTAGTTTCTCATCAGTTCTTGAGGTCCTCTTGAGGAATGTCCTCTTAAAAAATTCTTGAGGAAATTCTATCAGTTCTTGAGGTCCAGCCTCTTCCACTCAGAAAAATTATTTTTAAGATATCCATAAATTACATATGTAAATGCTTTTACATTTTACTTGTTGACTAGTATTCAGTTGTGCAGAAACACCAAAATTTGTTTATATATTCTTCTGTTGCTGGAAATTTGCCTTGTCTCCAGTTTTTGACTACCATAAATAAATCTCTGGACATTTGTATACATATCTTTTATATCTTTATGGAGACATGTTGTCATTTTCTCTAATGAATCTATGTACACACACACTACTGATGTTTAATGATGCTGAACACCTTTTCATGTGCTTATTTGCTTGCCATTTCCTTGGTAATGTATCTTTTAATCTTTTTATCATTATTCTCTGAATTTTATAATTATATTGGGTTTTATAAATTGTTATATACTCTGGAAAAAAGTAATTTAACAGATATATGATTGGAAAATCTTTTCTTCAAATTTGTGTCTTGTCTTTTAATTCTCTTAAAAGTTTGTTGTTACAAAGAGGAATTCTTATTTTTTATTAAGATAAATTTTTCAATTTTTTCCTTTGATTATACTTTAGTTGTCATATATAATAAATTTTAGCCTGTCAAAAAACCACAATGATTTTTCCCAATATTTTCTTTCAGGAATGTTATAGTTTAGGTTATTATATTTAGTCCGTGATTATTTTGAATTCACTTGAGTATCTGGTGTGAGATATGAAGTTTATATTTTTGCATTAAAGTGAAAATGAACGTCACCAGTCATGTCCTACTCTTTGTGACCCCACGGACTGTATAGCCCGCCAGGCTCCTCTGACCATGGAATTCTCCATGCGAGAATACTGGAGTGGGTTGCCATTTCCTTCTCCAGAGGATTTTCCCAACCCAGAGATCGAACCCAGGTTTCCTGCGTTGCAGGCAGATTCTTTACCGTCTGAGCCATCAGGGAAGCCATATTTTTGCATACTAATATCCAATATTCTTAGGGCTTCCCTTGTAGCTCAGCTGGTAAAGAATGTGCCTGCAGTGCAGGAAACCCCAGTATGATTTCTGGGTCCGGAAGATCCGCTGGAGAAGGGATAGGCTACCCAATCCAGTGTTCTTGATCACTTTACCTTTATAATAAGTCTTTCAACTCAGCTTTGTCTTTTGTGTTTTTATTCCCAAAATTATTTTGGCTATTTTGAGTCCTTTCCATATAAATTTTAAATTTCCATATAAAGTTAGAATTAGCTTCTCAATTTCGAGGGGAGAAACCCTCTAATGAAATGCTGACTGGGATTTCATTGTGTTCATAGATGTGGAGAACTGACATCTGAACAATACTGCATATTTTTAGCCATGAATGCATTATAGCACCCAGTTTCATTATTTCTTCTATAACTTCTCTTAGAAATGTTCTGTAATTTTCACTGTGCACATCTTTTATATTTTATAAGGTTTTTGTTTGTTCAATGATTTTTTTTTTGTTCTTCAATTTTATTTTATTTTTAAACTTTACATAATTGTATTAGTTTTGCCAAATATCAAAATGAATCCGCCACAGGTTGTAAATGGTAATATTTTCCACACTTTGTTCTTTAATTGTTCATTGTCAGCATGTAGAAATAAAATTGATTTTCATGTGTTGATTTGTATTCTCTCACATCACTAGTGGAGAAGGAAATGGCAACCCTCTCCAGTATTCTTGCCTGGAGAATCCTATGGACAGAGGAGCCTGGTGGGCTACAGTCCGTGGGGTCTCACAGGTTGGACACGACTGAAGCAACTTAGCAGCAACAGCAGCACATCACTAGATTTGCTGATTATTTTCTTATAACTTTTTGTAGATTCTATAGAGCCTTCTAAACACAATAATGTTGTATGCCATAAATTTTATTTTTACTTCTTCTTTTCAAGTTCAGTGGTTTTTATTGCTTTTTCTTTATTGGTTTAGTTAGGACCTTCTGTGCTATGATACATAGAAGTAGTGAGAGTATACACTTTTGCCTGGTGCTGGACTTTAAGGAGAGGAATTCAGATATTCATCTCTAAGGGTGATATTAGCAATAAGTTTTTCATAATTGCTTTATGTCATGTTCAGGAAATTCCCTTTCACCCACAGTTTGCTAAAAGTTTTTTTATCATGAAATGACATTATCACAGGATTTTTTAGGCACATACTAAGGAAATCATGTGTCTTTTCCTTCTTCAGTCTATTGATGTTATAAATTACTATCTTGATCAATTTTCAGATGTTGAATCAACCTTTTATTCCTGGAATAAATCCTACTTTGTCATTAGATAGGCTTCCCTGGTGGCTCAGACAGTAAAGTTTTTGGATTCCATTTGTTATTATTGTTGAGAAATTTTGCATCTATTCATGGTGTATATGATCTGTTGTTTACCTTTCTCTCAATGTCTTTTTCTGGTTTTAATATTAGGTTAATTGTGGCTACATGAAAAGTGTAGGGGAGTGTTCCATGTTCCTTTCACTTCAACATTGTCTACTCAATTTTGTACAATTAGAATTGATTCATCTTAAGGAATGGTTGGTAGTATTGGTCAATGAAGTTGTTCTGAAGATTTTATAGTTAAAGGTTTTACTTAGAAAGTCTATTTCTTTCCAGTTTATACATTATTCTGGATGCTTTTAAGATTTTAATTCATTTTAAGAATTTTTTCACTCATTATAAGAAATGTTTTTATGATGTTCTTGTGTGATTTCTTTCATATGTCTTGGAGTTTATCAAATTGCTTCAATACATGTGTTTATTGTTTTCATCAAATTTGAAAAGCTTTATTAATACAAAGATTACTCTCTCTACTCTCTCTCTACTCCTGCTGTTTCCTCATATGAGGACTCTCCCTCTACTCCTGCTATTTCCTCATATGAGGACTTCAGTAACTCAAACTTTATGTCACTTGGAAAATTTATCCCACAGTACACTAATGAGCTGTTCATTTTGAAGTCTATGTTTCATATTTGGAAAGTTTACTTAGCTATGTTTTCTGACATCAAGGAACTCTGAGAGATCCTGCTATTCTTCTTCACTAAGATGATGAAGATAAAGAACTTAGTGATTTGAGTTCCTAACTGCTTCAATCTCTTCAAGAGTGAATGACTATACATTTATTTTTGCTAGGCCCAGTACTATTAATTTATTTAAATTTATTGCATTATGAAAAAGGTTATCATAGGAAGAGCCCATTCATTCAACAATTATTTACTGACTGTTTATTGTGTGTGAAACCTTTAGGACAGGTAATTTGTGATAGACAATATATAATGCATCATCCTTGCTTTTTAGGAACTTATATTTTAAAGGGGAAGATTAATATGTTTCAGAAGAATAAATAGTACAGAATGCTAACATGTCCCTTTGGTATATGGGACAAAGTAAGATTTCCCAGCTCTTTGGTATATGTATCTTGTATAATGCATAGAATTGTTAAGTGAGTGCATTTTGCTCCCATGGATTAGATTAGATTATATAGGGCTTCCCTGGTGGCTCAGAGGTTAAAGCATCTGCCTGCAATGTGGGAGACCTGGGTTCCATCCCTGGGTCGGGAAGATCCCCTGGAGAAAGAAATGGCAACCCACTCAAGTATTCTTGCCTGGAGAATCCCATGGATGGAGGAGCCTGGTGGGCTGCAGTCCATGGGGTTGCAAAGAGTTGGACACGACTGAGCGACTTAACTTACTATAGCACAATTTAAGATGAGGTAATTAGCCATGTGGGCTTGATGTAATCATATGAACCCTTCAAAAGCAGATCGTTTCAGTGAAGTCAGAGGTCAGAGATATTAGAAGAGTGTGATGGATGTAACATGGAGGAGATTGCTTTTGCTGAGATAAAAGGGGCTGTGGGATGAGAACGTGAGTGTAGCTTCTAGGATCTGAGAGTGTTCCTGGCTAACAGCAAGAAGATGAGGATTTGGGTACTAAAATGCTGGGAACTAAACTCTAGCAATAACAGAATGAACTTGGAAGTGGACCCCGAACTCCAGGCAACACCTGGACTGCAGCCTAAGCAGGGAACTCAGCCACACAGTACTGGACTTCTGCCTTATAGAACTGTGACTTATGTGTGGGTGTTGTTTGAGCTGCCAAAGTCGTGGTCATTTGTTATTCAGTAATAGGAAACTGTACAAGCAGTATATAGTGAATGCCATATGAAACTAAAACAACAACTGTACAATAGAGAGAGATTACATTTGGCTGGTGATAATCAGGGAAGGCTTTACAGTATATATGAAAATGAGTGCATTTTGAGATTGGCAGGGGATTAGGAAACGAAAATAAAATCTAAGCAAAAGGACTACCATAGTAACAGAGTCAGAAAAATGAAAATACATTTTTGTTAGAGCAGACTTTTTTCCACAAAATTTAAAAATGAGAAGACTTGGAATTAAGTTTCTCAATGTCATCCAGGGCCAGTTTTGTTAAAATCACTAAAAATATTTGCTGAAGTATAAATTCCCATGATCTTTACCAGACCAATTTAATGAGGATCTCTCTGAGTTTTTTTTAAATCTCTCAAGGTAATTCTTACACCTACTAAAATTTGTTTTAGATCAAGAACAAAAACTATCAGAGTGAAAATTTCGGAGAGGAACTTTTTGTTTGTCCAGACTTTGCTTGATTTCTTTTCCTCTTTTTATTTAAATGTAAAATTGATGTGGTCAAAAAGGTATTGTAAAAATTTTGAAGTTTGTAGTTAAGACAATCGGAAGAGGAAGACAATGAACAGGTGCAAATTATAGCCTTCTGTAATAGTAAAATTAAATTGATATAGTCTAAATGTAGTGGCAGTAGAAATGGAAAGAGTGAGATGCCTGTCAGCAAAATGTAAAAGAAATATAAATAAGATTTGATGGCTAATTTAATGTTTGCCTACTTTCTGAGAAGACAAAGTGAAGGAGGAAAAGCAAAATTCCTCAAGGTACCGCATGGTGCAGTTCAAGTTAGACTGTGGAGAAATAAGTGGGTGAGGATTTGGTATTTGGTAAATAAGTTTTGTGGCAAGACTGGGATGCAAATTGATTTTTGCTGTTTTAGAAATGATAACTGAATTGACTGTCTTTTACTTAGTTCTTATTTTTGAGAGAATGCTCAGTCGGTAAATAATCTGCCTGCAGTGCAGGAGACCTGGGTTCAATCCCTGGGTTGGGAAGATCCCCTGGAGAAGGAAATGGCAACCCACTCCAGTATCCTTGCCTGGAAAATCTCATAGACAGAGCAGCCTGGTGGGCTGCAGTCCACGGGGTCGCAGAGTCGGGCACAACTGAGCAACTAACACTAACACTAACTGATCTTAGAAATGCTAATTCTGTGTTTCCATTGTATGTATGTATGTGTGTGTGTTCATTGCCCCAATAAGTATCCAAATTATTATTCATTCAGTATTTTCTTAGTGTTTACTTCAGAGTTGTAACTCACACTATAAATGTTGATTACATGACAAAAACACATATATGACTAGAATTATATGTGCATCAGTAATCATTTTCACATTAAGTTGTTTGAAAGAAATCTTTCTTAGCTTAAGGTCAATAATTAATCAATACTGTTTTATGTTGATAGAGTCCTAATGGTAAGGTCTATATTTTAATTGCTTTAGTTAGGTAAATGGGAGGATAGATGAGAATTGTGAAAAAAATTGAAGATACTCATTTGACATACTAATGTGTCATGTGCTATCACATGAATTAACCAAGATTTCATTATAATACATTTGTGCTTTTTAGTGTAATTTTCTAAATGATCAAAGTGTTGATCACCAAGTCATGGCCTACTCTTCGTGACTCCATTGACTGTAGCCCGCCGGGCTCCTCTGTCCATGGGATTTCCCAGGCAAGAATACTGGAGTGGGTTGCCATGCCCTTCTTCAGGGGCTCTCCCTGATCCAGAGATCAAACCCAGGTCTCCTGCACTGCAGGAAGATTCCTTACCATCTGAGCCACCAAGGAAGCTCTATTTTCTAAATGATAATACTATATCTTTAAGGTTCTCCTTCCTCATTCTGGTTAATAAATATATTTTATAATTCAAGTCCTTGCTGCTCAGCCACCACTGTGCTTTAATCTACATTATAAATCCCAGGAAACTGATCTAAACAAAGAGCTATACTTGCTTTTATTTTTTTTTTTTTTTAATTTTATTTTATTTTTAAACTTTACATAACTGTATTAGATTTGCCAAATATCAAAATGAATCCGCTATACTTGCTTTTAAATGAGATGTATGCATCAGCTCTTTATGGCAGATATACAGTTTCTATATGAGAATTTAAGAAAGGAAGGTAGGGAAGGAAGGAGTAAAGGTAGAATAGGAGTGGGAAAAACAAAGAAAAGAAAGTGATTTCCCATGGGCAGGCTACTGCAGAAAGTATTTGTGAACCAGGTAAGAGGTCATGATGGCAACTACTAGCCTAGTGCTGGAGATTCAGTCTCTGTGTTTATAAGGCTAAGGTCATGGTCAGTAGCTAGGTAGTACAGAAAAGGCCTGTTTATGTAAAATGCACAAGCAATTTGTTTCAGGGGAGCATTTGCAGTGACATAAAATTGCCCCTAATTAAATTTCTGTATCATTCAAGTATATACCTCTGTATCTTTTTGAATCAGTTTTAATATTAGTAGTCTTTCATGGACTGCAAGGAGATCCAACCAGTCCATTCTAAAGGAGATCAGTCCTGGGTGTTCTTTGGAAGGAATGATACTAAAGCTGAAACTCCAGTACTTTGGCCACCTCATGCGAAGAATTAACTCATTGGAAAGACTCTGATGCTGGGAGGGATTGGGGACAGGTGGAAAAGGGGACGACAGAGGATGAGATGGATGGATAGCTTCACCAACTCAATGGACGTGAGTTTGAGTGAACTCCGGGAGTTGGTGATGGACAGGGAGGCCTGGCGTGCTGCGATTCATGGGGTCGCAAAGAGTCGGACATGACTGAGCGACTGAACTGAACTGAACTGAGTGCCCATGCAGAGCTCCATGGAGATAGTAAGTAACAAAACAATAAATTGATAAATTCCAAAGTTCACACACATGCAAAATCAGGGCTTATTGTACTTAACACTGAGGATATTCTATAAACGATTATTTTACAAATCTCTAAGGTTACTTGATCTCTGGTTTCTCTGCCTTTTCTAAAACCAGCTTGAACATCTAGAAGTTCATGGTTCATGTATTGCTGAAGCCTGGCTTGGAGAATTTTAAGCATTACTTTACTAGCATGTGAGATTAGTGCAATTGTGTGGTATTCTTGGGCATTGCCTTTCTTTTTGGGATTGGAATGAAAACTGATCTTCTCCAGTCCTGTGGCCACTGCTGAGTTTTCCAAATTTGCTGGCATATTGAGTGCAGCACTTTCACAGTGTCATCTTTCAGGATTTGGAATAGCTCAACTGGAATTCCATCACCTCCGCTAGCTTTGTTCATAATGATGCTTTTTAAGGCCCTCTTGACTTCACATTCCAGGATGTCTGGCTCTAGGTGAGTGATCATACCAGCATGATTATCTGGGTCATGAAGATCTTTTTTGTACAGTTCTGTGTATTCTTGCCATCTATTCTTAATATCTTCTGCTTCTGTTAGGTCCATACCATTTCTGTCCTTTATTGAGCCCATCTTTGCATGAGCTGTTCCCTTGGTATCTCTAATTTTCTTGAAGAGATCTCTAGTCTTTCGCATTCTGTTGTTTTCCTCTATTTCTTTGCACTGATCACTGAGGAAGGCTTTCTTATCTCTCCTTGCTATTCTTTGGAACTGTGCATTCAGATGCTTATATCTTTCCTTTTATCCTTTGTTTTTCACTTCTCTTCTTTTCACAGCTATTTTTTAGGCCTCCTCAGACAGCCATTTTGCTTTTTTGCATTTCTTTTCCATGGGGATGGTCTTGATGCCTGTCTCCTGTACAATGTCACGAACCTCGGTCCATAGTTCATCAGGCACTCTGTCTATCCGATCTAGTCCCTTAAATCTATTTCTCACATCCACTGTATAATCATAAAAGTTATAGAAAAGGCAAAGGAACCAGAGATCGAATTGCCAACATCCGCTGGATCATCAAAAAAGCAAAAGAGTTCCAGAAAAACATCTATTTCTGCTTTATTGACTATGCCAAAGCCTCTGACTGTGTGGATCACAATAAACTGTGGAAAATTCTGAAAGAGATAGGAATACCAGACCACCTGACCTGCCTCTTGAGAAATCTGTATGCAGGTCAGGAAGCAACAGTTAGAACTGGACATGGAACAACAGACTATTTCCAAGTAGGAAAAGGAGTACGTCAAGGCTGTATATTGTCATCCTGCTTATTTAACTTATATGCAGAGTACATCATGAGAACGCTGGGCTGAAAGAAGCACAAGCTGGAATCAAGATTGCCGGGAGAAATAACAATAACCTCAGATTTGCATATGACACCACCCTTATGGCAGAAAGTGAAGAGGAATTAAAAAGCCTCTTGATGAAAGTGAAAGAGGACAGTGAAAAATTGGCTTAAAGCTCAACTTCAGAAAACTAAGGTCATGGCATCTGGTCCCATCACTTCATGGCAAATAGATAGGGAAACAGTGGAAACAGTATCAGACTTTACTTTTCTGGGCTCCAAAATCACTGCAGATCGTGATTGCAGCCATGAAATTAAAAGGTGCTTACTCCTTGGAAGAAAAGTTATGACCAACCTAGATAGCATATTCAAAAGCAGAGGCATTACTTTGCCAACAAAGGTCCATCTAGTGAAGGCTATGGTTTTCCCAGTGGTCATGTATGGATGTGAGATTTGGGCTGTGAAGAAAGCTAAGCGCCAAAGAATTGATGCTTTTGAACTGTGGTGCTGGAGAAGACTCTTGAGAGTCCCTTGAACTACAAGGAGATCCAACCAGTCCATCCTAAAGGAGATCAGTCCTGGTTGTTCATTGGAAGGACTGATGCTGAAGCTGAAACTCCAATACTTTGGCCACCTAATGCGAAGAGTTGACTCATTGAAATAGACCCTAATGCTGGGAGGGATTGGGGGCAGGAGGAGGAGAAGGGGACACAGAGGATAAGACGGCTGGATGGCATCACCAACTCGATGGACATGTGTTTGGGTAAACTCTAGGAGTTGGTGATGGACAGGGAGGCCTGGCGTGCTGCAATTCATGGGGTCACAAAGAGTCGGACATGACTGAGCGACTGAATTGAACTGAAGTTTACTTGATTACTTCTGTGATAACATATTGTTTATTTTATTCTTGAACACTGTATCAAAACCTATCTTTTTTATAAAAATCCTTTTCATAGCCCCTTATCAAAACCATTCTCATGTTTTCTTATTTTTTTATGTAAATCTTTCTCCTTGATCTTGGTTACCATTATTCTTTACCTGGACTTCTCTCATAACTTCCAACACATACACTCTGATTGCCTGCTACCATTTTTCTATACCACAGAGTATATTCTTTGAAACAAAAGTCAAAGCATGTCACTCCTCCATTTCGGACTTTTTAATAATTTTCATTGCTCTTGAGATGAAAACAAAAAATATTGTATTTTCTTATGTTCTTCTATGCTAGTCATATCCCTGTTCATGTGTTTATAGTACTCCCTGTCTTTGAGTCTTATCACAATTTTTAATTACACATTTACTTGTCTGATTATTTGATTTTGACTGTTCATCAGTTCTACAGTATATTCCATGAAGATGAAAAGAATACCTGCTTTTCTCAATGTTTAAATAGCAGCACATAGTAAAATGACAGATGAATAAATGAGTAATTAATTCTGGCCATGGGTTTCTTTTCAATAATGTAAACAAGATTTGAGTTAATAAAATAAAAATTATATGATTTTAAATCAAGGATAAATATGTATGTATAGATATAGATGCTATATTTTTGTCCTACATTTTAGTTCTTTTTGCATCTTTACCTATCAATCAAGTAATTCTTTGTGTACTTTCTCATTCCAAAATGAAATAGCTACATTTTTGTTCTAAAAGTTTCTTACTTGTATCATATAGTTCACCAGATTTATTCAACTTTCTATAAGAAATGTGAGGCCATGAATTTTTCATTTTTTTGATGTAGCCTTAATACACTTGGGAGTAAATGTTCTGTAAAAAGATGAAGAAGAAAATGTAATTACGGAAATAGAAAAAATGAAAGAAAGGATCTACGTCAGAAATGGTGGTCCCTGTTTCATTTCCTAGGAATATAGATGGTTGCAGCATTTAGGGAACCGAGAGCTAGATTGGAACAACTGTGTCTATTTTGCAGATGAAATTTTAGAGTAAGGGGCATGCTTTTATAGTAAGGGGCAAATTTTATAGTAAGGGGCATGTTTACAGAGGGACCTAGTACAGAAACTAACTTCCAGGCTGAATACTTTTTTTCACTCTACCAATTTAACAACCTGAATAAAGTTTGTGACAACACAAAAATAACAAAGACCTAATCTATTTATGAATTCCTCTATGGTAAAAAACAATAATGAATTCCTGAGGATTTGCCAACTTTATACCTCATCATTGGAAAGGGCTTGGTTTAGTGAGTTATATCCATATCCAGGCTCCTCTGTCCATGGAATTCCCAGGCAAGAATCCTGGAGTGGGTTTCCATTTCCTCTCCAGAGTATCTTCCAACCCAGGGATCAAACCTGGGTCTCCCACAATGCAGGCAGATTCTTTTACCATCTGAGCCACTAGGGAAGCCATATTATTTAATAGGAATCAATAATAGATAGAGTAGTAGTAGTATTAACAATAATAATTAGTTCATAATGAAGAGTTAATCATAGTGTGTAGTTTCTTATGTGCTTTTAAGTAAGCCATTATATATTTATTGAACTTCATCTTTCTTTTCAAACACTTGGGGCTAATTAAACATACATGAGCTAATATTCTGTTCACTACTAATCTGATTTTTAGAAAACCTGAGGCATTCTCACCATACTATAAAGAGATGAAATGAGAATGGTTTGGTTAGAAATTAGCAGTGCCCTTCATGATTTGCTTTTAAATAAAGATTAAAGAAGAAGATGAACACACAATCTTCTCACTAAGACTGTTACAATTAGCAAGAAATTATACTCATGAGATGTGGGGAGGAATGTCAAGTCACTTCTCATTTAGGCACAAAACTTGACTTCAGCAATCAGATAAATTACTGCTCCTGGAAGAATGCTCTTCCATGGGGTTCAGGGCCATAACTCTAGATACACACTAGAAATTAAATATTTTCAGTTTTTCACATACATTCCTATTAGGGTGGAGACACAGCAAAGAAGCCAAAAATACTAACAAGACTTTATAAAAACAAAAACTGGTCTGTGATACATTGGGTTTTACGTGTTTTCAGCTATTAACATCTTTTGCTGGTTAAAATAAATTGGTGCCCAAGTATTCAGGGATACTTGGATAATGTAATACTTAAAAAACAAATAAGATTACATGAGAGAAAGTCAGTAAAAGCAGCCAAATAATCAATCACTATAGAATTCAGCTAAGTGTTAGCTGCCCAAATCAGCTTTAATTATTTTATTCTTTTAGTCAAAATGTAAGTTTATGTAATTAACTTTATTGAGATATATTCTGAACTCTTAATAGTCTATGTACCTATGTACTGAGATAATTATTTCTGGGGATTAAAATCTGCATTTTCTTTATTTGAATTAAATATGTCCAGAAAGATTGCTTTTCTATAGGTTATTTCTCTAGTAAAGTATTGTTTTCTAATGGGATATTCATAGATATTTGTATTCTTACTACACTAGGAATTGCCCAAACTGTAGGCTCTGTTGAATATCAAGAAAAATGTGAATAAGAACAAGGTAGTTTTGACCACACATATGTGCATTTAATATGGAAAATAATGAGCATGATTCAGTAAGTTCTGCCACTCAGTCATGTCTGACTCTTTGAGACCCCATGTACTGCAGCACGCCAGTCTTCCCTGTCCATCACCAACTCTTGGAGTTTTCTCAAACTCATCTCCATTGAGTCGGTGATGCCATCCAACCATCTCATCCTCTGTCGTCCCCTTCTCCTCCTGCCTTCAATCTTTCCCAGCATCAGGGTCTTTTCCAATCAGTCAGTTCCTCACATCAGGTGACAAAAGCATTGGAGCTTCAGGTTCAGCATCAGTCCTTCCAATGAATATTCAACCGATTTCCTTTAGGACTGACTGGTTGAATCTCCTTGCAGTCCAAGGGACACTCGAGAGTCTTCTCCAACACCACAGTTCAAAAGCATCAATTCTTCAGTGCTCAGCTTTCTTTACAGTCCAACTCTTGCATCCATACATGACTACTGAAAAAAACCATTGCTTTGACTAGACAGAACTTTGTTGGCAAAGTAATGTCTCTGCTTTTTAATATGCTTTCTAGGTTGGTCATAGCTTTTCTTTTAAGGGGCAAGCATCTTCTAATTTCGTGGCTGCAATCACCATCTGCAGTGATTTTAGAGCCCAAGAATATAAAGTCTGTCACTGTTTCCATTGTTTCCCATCTATTTGCCATGAAGTGAAGGGACCAGATGCCATGATCTTAATTTTTGAATGTTGAGTTTTAAGCCAACTTTTTCACTCTCCTTGTTCACTTTCATCAAGAGGCTCTTCAGTTCCTCTAAGCTTTCTGCCATAAGTGTGGTGTCATCTGCATATCTGAGGTTGTTGATATTTCTCCTGGCAATCTTGATTCCAGCTTGTGTTTCTTCCAGCCTGGCATTTTGCATGATGTACTCTGCATATAAGTTAAATAAGCAGGGTGACAGTTATACAACCTTGTTGTACTCCTTTCCCAATTTGGAACCAGTCCTTTGTTCCATATACGGTTCTAACTGTTGCTTCTTAACCTGCATACAGATATCTCAGGAGCCAGGTAAGGTGGTCTGGTATGAACACTATTAAGAATGTCTATTGATATTTAAGATGAAAACTCCTTTAGTACTTTTAAAAACATCCTTTAATAATGTGAGTTATCATTTCCACATCATTTTAGCTGTTGGCATAAAATATATTTGGATTTGGAAGATTAGGATATTGAGTTAGCCGGGATGCAATGAAGTTTTCTATCCTATGAACAAACTTTTCTGAAGACCTTCTGAAATTCCATCTTCATTGCCTCAGGAGAGAAAGACTTTTTTCATTATATCTCACCAATACCTTATTATCTGTCTAAATATTTCATGTGTGAGCAAATGTGAAACATACATTTTAAGGTTTCTAGCTTAAGAAAGAACACCAGGAAGCAAAGAAAAACAAACAAATGAAAATAAATGCCTAAGATCTATAAACAAAGCCTTGACTAGGTTAACAAGGTAGAATGTAAAATGGAATACAGAAAAGGCAGCTAAGGAATCTGTTAATGTAGATTTAGCATCTAGCCTTAGCTGTTTGGGCTTCCCTGATAGCTCAGCTGGTAAAGAATGTGCCTGTAGTGCAGGAGACCCTGGTTCAATTCCTGGGTCAAGGAAATGCTCTGGAGAAGGGATAGGCTACCACTCCAGTATTATTTGGCTTCCCTGATGGCTCAGATGGTAATGAATACACCTGCAATGCAGAAGACCTGGGTTCAATTTCTGTGGTTTAAGATCCTCTCGAGAAGGGAATGGCTACCCACTCTAGTACTCTGGCCTGAAGAATTGCATGGACAGAGGAGCCAAGCAGGCTACAGTCCATGGCGTCCCAAAGAGTCAGACATGACTGAGTGACTTTCATTTCTATTTCTCAACTGTTTAGTTGCCTGTCCTTCACAGAGCAAATAAACAACTCTTGTATATGTACTCTTCTATGAGCTTATGCTAGCGACTTCACTGAATTACTTAAAACAGACTCTAAGGTACATATGTCATAAGCATGCAAAGACTTAATTCATGATTTTGGGGTTAATGAGATTTATATAAAATCAAGTCTGAGAAAATAAGAGCAACTTTCCTAACTATTAATAGATTAACTTAACATCTTTGATATGTTTACAAATACTTTTTTTTTAAACTTTACATAATTGTATTAGTTTTGCCAAATATCAAATACTAACTTTTATTGAATACTTACTAGCATAGACTACAGAAGTCCCCCCATTAATACTCACCATAAGATTACATGGTCATACATACTTATTTTTCCACTTTATAATAAGGAAACTGTGTAGATAACAGAATTCTCTGGTGGGCCTGGCTGTACTTGCCCCATCATATAAACACTCTGCATATTGGCTGGGACTGTGAATATGATAAATTTTACTCCTGTGATTTGTTATATTATATGCAAACTGACTGTAATAAAGGAAGATTAACTTCTTTCAACTATTGCTTTTATGGAAAAGGTTCTGTTCTCGTTACTTCGTAAGAATTTAGATGATTTTACCTCTATTCATGAAGAACCTAACAGGTGTTGGGCATTGCCATATATAGAATAGGGTGAATACAAAAGGCTGTTAACTACAGAGCTGTGGATTTCAGTGAATTGTGACACTTAAGGCAAATTAATACTCTAAAGTGTTGAGTCTCTCCAGGAAGCCCCAAATCACTTTCTTAATAGCTCAGTTTTTCCTTTCTGAACTTTGTTGTCCTTTCCTCTCCAGAAATTTCACAATTAGAATAGAAATGTTTTAATGATTAAATCTTTTGGTCTGATTGCTGCTTTTTACATCTTTTGATGAATTATTATTCAATGATGGTTCAGTTCAGTTCAGTCCCTCAGTTGTGTCCAACTCTTTGTGACCCCATGGACTGCAGCATGCAAGGCTCCCTTGTCCATCACTAACTCCCAGAGTCTACTCAAACTCATGTCCATCGTGTCAGTGATGCCATCCAACGATCTCATCCTCTGTCATCCCTTTCTCCTCCCACCCCCAATCCCTCCCAGCATCAGGGTCTTTTCCAATGAGTCAGTTCTTCGCATCAGGTGGCCAAACCTGGAGTTTCAGCTTCAGCATCAGTCCTTACAATGCATATTCAGGACTGATTTCCTTTAGGATGGAAATGGTTGGATCTCCTTGAGTCCAAGGGACACTCAAGAGTCTTCTCCAACACCACAGTTCAAAAGCATCAATTCTTCAGTGCTTAGCTTTCTTTATGGTCCAACTCTCACATCCATACATGACTACTGGAAAAACTATAGCTTTGACTAGACGGACCTTTGTTGGCAAAGTTAATGTCTCTGTTTTTTAATATGCTGCCTAGGTTGGTCATAGCTTTTCTTCCAAGGAACAAAGGTCTTTTGATTTCATGGCTTCAGTCACCATCTGCAGTGATTTTGGAGCCCAAGAAAATAAAGTTTGTCAAGTGTTTCCATTGTTTCCCCATCTATTTGCCATGAAGTGATGGGACCAGATGCCATAATCTTAGTTTTCTGAATGTTGATGGTAAATAAGAATTATTTTCTAGAAAGCTGTACCAATATCAGTTTTAGGTAGGACATAACATGAAATTATTTCATGAAATACACTCTTGCTCTATGTTCTCCTGACACCACTCCCAACAGGAAGTTTCCAGTCTACTCACTGTTTCTTGGTTGATGAGTCATTCATCCTTTAATTTGCTGATTGTCTTCCTTAGCGATTTTGGGGGACATTTTCCTCAGTCTAAAACATTCTGCAGACTTTTTGTGATATCCTCTAGGTCACTGATCACATGATTTAATTATGCTTAAGTGGACAGTCCAGAGAAACATGTGCTTTATTCATTTTTGATAGAAGATTGATTTTCAAGGGGCATTTGATGTTTAAATTATTGATGAAATTATTGGAGAAGAATTGGTGGTTCACATGACCACATGGATGTGAGAAATCTAAAGAGGACAAAATATTTGTATACCTATAAATGTTTCCTGTCAAAAGATGTGTGCGCTAGTCACTTAGTCATGTCTGACTCTTTACCACTCCATGACTGTAGCCCACCAAGCTTCTCTGCCCGTGGGATTCCCCAGGCAAGCATACTGGAGTGGGTTGCCATTCCCACTTCCCAAACCAGGGATCTTCCCAAACCAGGGATCAAACCCAGCTCTCCTGCACTGCAGGCAGATTCTTTATCACTACTGCCACCTGGGAAGCCCTGTCAAAAGATGAAGAGAACAAAATAAAATAGATGATAATAATTAAGAACATTCAAAATTTTACTCTATAAAAGGGAGAAATAGCCTGGCTTCCAAGTAGGGAGGTTCATGAACATAATGACAATATTAAAAAGAAGGATTCTTTTTATATCTTCTATGCACAAGAACATGAAGAAGAAAAATCTGTGTAATTAAAATATAATAAAAGCCTTGCCAACTGTCTATTGTAAGAAATAGGTTAAATAATAGTTGGAATATTTAAGCATATGCAAATTTAAAAGACAAGATAATCATAGGAGGAACACCATTTGTAGTTGCTTTTGAAAGACTATGCAGGACGAAAGAGCTAGTAAAAACTTAAAGGGCGTGTCACTGAGTCCATAAAAGGTGTAAATGGAGGAAAATTATTTTTCTGCAAGTAAAGTGATAATAAAATATAATTTATGAAAAGGGGCATTTAGAAATATAATGCAAAACAAAACATTGTATAGGATTATTTAAAGAGTATACTAATTTTATAGGTAAATCAAGTCTCAATTGATTTTTAATTTTATTTATACTCAGGACACAATTTGTCTTATGATGTACTTGATAATTTAATCAAATTACAATGGGATTATCATATTGTCATAACTTAACGACTATGTGAATCACCTCTTTAATTTTCTAATTATTTAGCTCTTAGCTAAATTATTTAAAATATTTTAGTTTCCTGTGTTTATTTAAAAATTGTTTTCAACATTAAAAGACTACTATTGGAAAATTAATATCTTTGACACCTAGACCTTAAACAGTGACCCAGATGTGGTTTAGGACTTAAGTATTATTAAAATCCATTCTAGTCTACAGCAACTATACTCTTAAATTTTGAACCACAGTATGGATGCAACTGTTTTGCAGTTCTTATTACCTTTTGTTGTCTTTCTGAAGTCTTTTAGTATCATATCTATAATAATATTCAACTGAATTTGACAAATAAGTATAAAGATTTCAGCATTATAATAGAGAAAAAAGATGACTGTATATTCAACAAGAAAGAATTGAGATAATAAACTATATTGTAGTCAACTAAAGTCTGCAATAATTAAAAATAATTTTATAGGAAACTTGGAAATATATTAATAACCTATTGCTATAAGAAAAGAAGCATATTGTCAGGGAACATTTAATTTTAAGGAATCCTATATGTTGTTTTCTGTTTCTCAAGGGTCTTCTGTTCCTTATCAGTTTCTGGAAAACAGGAACGAGCAGAGCTGCACGCAGTTCTCAGGACTGAGGTCATGAGACAGAATGCATACATGGATTCCTTTCAATAACGTTTTACTTTTCTGTAAAACTAGTCATGTTCCTATTTCCAATACATGGATTGTCTTCTGGCCCTGTGACAATTGTTATTCCCCTAGTTACTGTTGTTATGGCCCCATGAGGATTATTATTCCCTTGGTTACTGTTGTTATGCATTTGGTTTTGGTGTTTTTACTCAACTTTATTTTTCTGCCTAAAGCTTCCTTGTATAACAATATATAAGCACATGCCACCATGATTAAAGCACCCTTATTCCACTAGAGACTTGGGTCCCCCGCATCCTTTTCTTTGCCTTCTTTTCATCGACTCCTGTCTCCAGGTTCCAGTCTGTGAAGAAGACCAAAACAGCATATCACAATACAGACTACTGTATGTGCATATATAATTATAATTATGTATATGTTCTATTAAAGGCAATTCAAAAAAATCCAAGAAAGGCACATAAAAATGTTATAAAATCAATTTATAAGGTTAAATAAATACATAGTAAAAGGAAATATGAAAGATTTTAGATAAAAAGTTGACTTTCATTTTGCATCTATTGTGATTAAGTCTATTTTAAATTCCTTACCTTTTGATTCCAAATTTCCTAAGGTCTCTGAATAATTCATTCATTTTGAAAGTAAAATATGAGATAACTTTCTCAGAAATTATTAGTTTTCTACATAAAAAAATTATCTCATTTATTAAGGGAAGATGGGACCTTTATACAGGTCAAGAAGCAACAGTTAGAACTAGACATGAACAACAGACTAGTTTAAAATTGGAAAAGGTGTACATCAAGGCTGTATATTGTCGCTCTGCTTATTTAACTTACCTACAGAGTACATCATACAAAATGCCGGGCTGGATGAAGCACAAATTGGAATCAAGATTGCCAGGAGAGAGATCAATAACCTCAA
This sequence comes from Bubalus kerabau, assembly GCF_029407905.1. Taxonomy (NCBI): domain Eukaryota; kingdom Metazoa; phylum Chordata; class Mammalia; order Artiodactyla; family Bovidae; genus Bubalus; species Bubalus kerabau. The sequence continues at coordinate 143,662,635 of NC_073624.1, read as the reverse complement.
ATATGCAAATGACACCACCCTTATGGCAGAAAGTGAAGACGAACTGAAGAGCCTCTTGATGAAGGTGAAAGAGGAGAGTGAACAAGTTGGCTAAAAACTCAACATTCAAAAAATTAAGACCATGGCATCTGGTCCCATCACTTCATGGCAAATAGATGGGGAAACAATGGAAACACTGACAGACTTTATTTTCTTGGGCTCCAAAATCACTGCAGATGGTGATTGCAGCCATGAAATTAAAAGATGCTTGCTCCTTAGAAGAAAAGCTATGACTAACCTAGAAAGTGTATTAAAAAGCAGAGACACCACTTTGCAGACAAAGGTCCATATAGTCAAAGTTATAGTTTTTCCAGTAGTCATGTTCCATAAAAAAGGCTGAGCACCAAAAAACTGATACTTTTGAACTGTGGTGTTGGAGAAGACTCTTGAGAGTCCCTTTGACTGCAAGGAGATCCAACCAGTCCATCCTAATGGAAATCAATCCCGAGCATTCATTGGAAGGACTGATGCTGAAGCTGAAACTCCAACACTTTGGCCACCTGATGTGAAGAACAGACTCATTAGAAAAAGCCCTGAGCTGGGAAAGATTGAAGGCAGGGGGAGAAGGGAACGACAGAGGATGAGATGGTTGGATGGCATCACCGACTCAATGGAGATGAGTTTGAGAAAACTCCAGGAGATGGTGAAGGACAGGGAAGCCTAGTATACTGCAGAGCATGGGGTTGCATAGAGTCATACACAGTTGAGTGACTGAACAACAACAACAAATACATGATCAGTTAATAACATATCTTAAGGCCAGTGCCATCTTTCTTGACTGTAAATATTTAGTGATGCTTTATAAGTTTGCCCTAACTTTTGAGGATGGGCTCAAGTTATCATTTACATAGAACTTTTCTGAAACCAACTGTAAGCCCCTCTAATATTTTCTCATGATACATTTTCAAAATTATAAATTTCCCCATTCTAGTGACTTAATTTACATGTAATAAAATTTGCCCTTTTTAGTATATGGTCCTATGGTAAATGTATACACAGTGCAGCCACCACACTATCAAGAACGATTTCCTCACTTTCCCAATTCCTCCTTATCCATTTGTAGTCAGCACCTTCCCCCATTCCCAGTATCTCTTTCAGTCACTGATCTTTTTTGTGTTCTTATAGTTTTGTCTTGTCTAGAATGTCATGTGAATAGAATTATAATGTATGTAGCACTTTGAGTTTTTTTTTTAAATAGGAATATAATTGCTTCACAATGTTGTGTTAGTTTCTGCTTTACAACAACATGAATCAGCTATATGTATACATATACCCCTTCCCTCCTCCCACCATCCCACCCCTCTGATCATCATAGAGCACCAAACTGCTTCCTGTGCTACACAGCAGCTTCCCACTAGCTAGCTATTTTACACACGGTAGTGTATATATGTCAGTGCTACTCTCAATTCATCCCACCCTCCTCATCCCCTCCACATGCACAAGTCCATTCTCTACATCTGTATCTCTATTTCTGCCCTGCAAATATGTTTACCAGTATCAGTTTTCTAGATTCCATATATATGCATTAATATATGATATTTGTTTTTCTTTTTCTGACTTCCTTCACTATGTATGACAAACTCTAGGTTTATCTGCATCACTACAAATGACCCAATTTTGTTTCTTTTTATAGCTGATTAATATTCCATTGTATATATGTACCACATCTTCTTTATCCATTCACCTGCCATTGGACATTTAGTCTATCTTCTTTCATTAAATGTAATTTTTTGAGGCCAATCTATGGTGCTGCCTATATCAGTGTTTCATTCCTTTTTATTTCAGTAGTAGTTTTCCATTATATGGATTTCTAGTTTGTTTATTGAGTCTCAGATTGAAGGGCATCTGAGTAGTTTCCAGTCTTTTGTAATTATGAATAAATCCATCATAAATATTTGTCTACAGGTGTGTGTAAACATAGGTTTTCATTTCACCAGTGTAAATATTCAGGATTGAGGGTGCTGAGTCATTGGTAAGGATATACTCAACTTTATAAAAAAATTCCAAACCATTTTTCAAAGTTGCTGTACTATTTTTATTTCTAGTTCTACCAATAGTACATGAGAATTCCAGTTGCTCTGAATCCTTGTCAGCTCTTGGTATTATCAGTTTATTCTTTTCCTTAACATAAGTCATTCTAATGGGTATGCAGTACTATGTCATTGTCGTTTTAATTTGTGCTAGCCTAATGACTATAATGATGGGCTTCCAAGAATGACTCAGTGGCAAAGAATCTGCCTGCCAATGCAGAAGATGCAGGTTCCATTTCTGGGTTGAGAAGATTCCTTGGAGAAGGAAATAGCAACCCACTCAAGTATTCTTGCCTGGGAAATCCCATGAACAAAAAAGGCTGGTGGGCTACAGTCCATGGGGTCTCAAAAGAGTCAGACACAACTTAGCAACTAAATAACATCACCAACAAAAATGACTAATGATATTGGTCATGCAGTTGATGTTTAAAGTGTAAATGAAAATATTTTGAACACATCATTGATTTTCATTTTAGATGTTAATTTTGTTCTGCATTTTCCTGTCTATTTTTCCCAACCCAAGAGAATAGGTTTTATGCTGTATTACTTTAAGGAAAGTATTTGATTGGGCTGAAAGCAGTTTTGAAAATCTAATGACTTTCTTGCCCCAAACTAAACTTCTTGAGAAGAATGGGATTTGAGAAAGAAAAGTACTTCTTCCACTTTAAAGAATTTCTCCAGGATAGGGAAAAGGGATTTGTGGCATCCTGAATGGTGGGGATTGTACTGCTTCCCCAGGAAACACTCAGCTCAGCTTGAACGAGGACTATTTTTATGGTATGTAGAGAGTTGGTTCCATGAATACTAGGCTTCTTAATCTTGTAGAAGATCCCAGGCTTTATAGCTTGTTTCTGAGCTGCTGGATCTAAAAGGCACCAATAAAATTTGGACCAATATTTCTCTGTTGTACCCTGGTGATATGTGTGTATGGATGACTAAGGAAAAAATGGTTCCTTCTCAATGACTTGGTATTCTTTGAGATTCTAGAATCTTGACAAGACTTAGTGGGTATGAGTGTGGGTGTGCTTTATAAAAAAAAAAAAAAAAAACTGGTTGAATTTTCCACTGCCCTGGAGATATAAAAATATAGAATTTATAGAAAATAGAGAAATGTTACATTTTTCTAACTTGATTTTCTATACTATAATTTATAACCCCAAATATATATCAGTAACTCACTTATTCTTATGTGACAACTGTCTCAATTTTTTTGTTACTCAAAGGGAAATTTACTGATAAACTGGTGAAGTGACAAATATATTCATAACAATGTGAGTCAGGCATCCATAAATTTTTTGAAGATTATGCTTAGCATTGGTTTATTTGGTATCATCTTAAAAATATCTTCTTTTCCCAGTGTCAGATTTGAAATTACCAGAGAAATTCACAAAATGAAGTAAGAGCCAAAGACTTAAAATAGTCATTTCTAATACTTAGTATGCATCTAAGAAAAGCTGTCAATTACCAAAGCATGAATATTTTAGATCATGAAGGTAATCTATTGAGGTGTACACATGTTGAAAATAGTATAAGAAACCTTCCTGTTTTGACATTGTGTGTGCATGTGCACTCAGTCATGTCCAAGTCTTTGCAACCCCATGGACTGTAGCCCACCAGTCTCCTCTGTCCATAGAATTCTCCTGCAGGTTGCCATCTCCTACTCCACAAGATCTTCCCAACCCAGGGATTGAATCTGCGTCTCTGGCAGGTGGATTCTTTACCACTAGAGCCACCATGGTAAACATGTTTATCTCACTCATGTTTATTTATGAAACAGAAATCACGCTTCTTTTCTTAAAATATCTGTCTACAATATTATATTGATGTCAAGTATCTTTAGTTAAGTATTCAACTTAAATTCAACTCAAATTAAATATTTGAATAATAAGGTCTTTTATTGAAATTTTCAGATTGCAAAGAATACTTTGCATCCTGGCCTTTGGCTTTAGTATTTTATAAACTCTAATTTTAAATGAAAAAAGTTTTAATGAAAACTTTAATTTTACTGCAAACCTAAAATTGCTTTTAAAAATATATATTTTTAAAAATGCTTTTTAAAATGTCTTTGATAAATATAGAAAGTGTTTCTAAATAGGAATTGGATTTTACTGATAACTCATCTTGTCAGTGCATGCTAATTGTTACATTCGTGCCTTTATATAATGATGCATGTGTAATATTTCCACATGTAATATTCTTTTCTAGTATAAAAGCATGCAAAATTAAAGTTTTTACACTTATGGCAAGGTGAGTGTTCAAAGTAGATTTTCACATAGCATAAATATTACTTTGGACAATAAGCAAACACTTAAATAATACAATCTATGAATTTTGATATTTTTCTACTATAAGAGAAATATTTTATTGGAGTTTTCAACTGCCAGTTCATAAGCAGGTGTCAGAACAGTCGCTCAAAACTTGCTAAAATGAAAGATTTATGCTCCCAATACTTAGTGGCTGGGAGTTAGCAGCATTAGTGTTGAGGTAAATCCCATGGACAGAGGAGCCTGGTGGGCTGCCATCTATGGGGTCCCACAGAGTCGGACACGACTTCATTTTCACTTTCACTTTTCACTTTCATGCATTGGAGGAGAAAATGGCAACCAACTCCAGTGTTCTTGCCTGGAGAATCCCAGGGACGGGGGAGCCTGGTGGGCTGCTGTCTGTGGGGTCGCACAGAGTCGGACATGACTGAAGCAACTTAGCAGCAGCAGCAGCAAAAGATAGATGTGGCCCAGGCTGAGTGGCTACAGTGGTCTCCTGCTGATGTGTAGAGAAGGGATACCAGGAGGAAGACTGGGCCCTGATTAAGTGCATTTTTATAGTGATATTATGGTAAATAATAAAGAAAAGACTCTTTTAAAATAAAATGAGAAGATAATAGATGAACACTATTTCGTGATTTGAGGGCTCCCTTGTGGCTCAATGGTAAAGACCACCTGCCAATACAGGAGATACAGGAGACTCAGGTTGGGTCCCTGGGTCAGGAAGATACCCTGGATTAGGAAACGGCAACCTGCTCCAGTATTCTTGGCTGGAAAATTCCATGAGCAGTGGAGCCTAGCAGGCTATAGTCCATGGGGTTGCAAAGAGTAGGAGACCATTGAGCATGCATGCAGTTTTTGGTTTGAAGCATATCTGTTTCAAAAGACAAGCAGGACTGTCTAAAATACTTTATTAATGTAATTTATTAACTTAGTATTTCTGCTGATTCCTTTTACTGAAAAAAGTCAATATGAGAGTTGCCAAAGGTGGTAGACCAGGTTTTTCTGTCGCTCCCTCCCTGACACATTTGCATTGGTATCTCTGGTTTCCATGGCACAGGAACAACTGGAGTTTGTAACACATAATCTCTGTCATCAGCACAGTATCTGCTTTGAAATTTCAGGGAGTCCTTGTTAGGGACTGAATGTTGTAGCCCCTCAATTTTATATGTTGAAACCCTATTCCTCAATGTGATGTTTGCATGTGGTGTTTGGGGGAGGTATTAATAATGTGTGTTAGATGAGAGCATGAGAGTGGAGCCATCGTGGTGCAATAGTTCCCTCAGTAGAAGGGATGCTAGAGAACTTACTCTATAAGTGCAGGAGCTAAGAAAAAGCCGTGTGAATCCAAAAACAAAAAATGTAACAAAATAACAACAACCAAAAAACACACATCAGCAGCAACAGCAAAAATCCATTCGCAATCCAGGAAGAGAGAATTTACATTACCAGAAACTTAGTGTTGCCAGACTTGATTCTGGACTTTACAGCCTCCAGGACTGTGTAAAAATAGTTATTTTGTTTAAGCCACACAGTATGGTATTTTGTTATGGCTCGCTGAGGGGACTGGATGCACCATGGGATGTATTTTGGGAGCAACACCTATCAATCAAGTTGTACTCTTTTTATCAGTCTTTATGTAGGTAACTTGTAGTAGTAATCCCTGCCAAAGAATATAGTAAAATGGTTCTGCCCAGTCAACCAATAACTACAGTTTCAGAGAAGCATAACAGTCATGTTTTGTTGATTCCCTCATTATGTTTTTCCATTTGACTTTCACTTCATTTTTTATTTTTGTTATGTAGAAAGATCTAAGATCTAAGAGTGATTAAGTGCCCCAAGAGTTGCCCTTTCTGTCCTCTTTATTTTTTTTAAGTGATTTTGGAATGCATTCATCTTTTTTTAAATTTAATTTTTATTTTATATTGGCATATAGTTGATTTACAATGTGTGGTAGTTCCAGGTGTACACCAAAGTGATTCAGTTATACATATACATGTATCTGTTCTTTTTCAGATTCTTTTCCCATGTAGCTTATTACAGATTATTGAGTCGAGCTCCCTATGCTTTACAGTAGGTTCTTTTATATATAGGAGTGTATGTATGTTAATCCCCAAATCCTAACTGATTTCTCCCCCTCCTTTCCCCTTTGGTAACCATAAGTTTTTTTTTTTTTCAAAGTCTGCAAGTCTCTGTTTCATAAACAAGTTAATCTGTATCAGTTCTTTTTAGATTCCACATATGAGTGATATATGGTATTTATCTTTCTCTGTCTGACTTACTTTGCTTAGTATAATAATCTTTCAGATTCATCCATGTCACTGTGAATGGCATTATTTCATTCTTTTTTATGACTGAGTAATGTTCCATTATATGTATGTACACCATTTTTATCCATTCCTCTGCCAATGGACATGGTTGCTTCCATGTTTTGGCTATTGTAAACAGTGCTGCAGAGAACATTGAGGTGCATGTATCTTTTTGAATTATGGTTTTATCTGGGTATATGCCCAGGAGTGGAATTGCTGGATCATATGGTAGTTCTATTTTTAGTTTTTTAAGGAACTCCTATATTTTTCATCCTCTTTAGACAAAGTCCTACAGAAATATATTAAGACATTGAGAAAAAAATTTTATTGGGAAGATAATTGCCAGGCATTGCCAGATTCTGCACTAATGATAGATGATAGAAAATGTCATCTTATACTGAAATATTTCACTCTTTGATCAAGAAATCCAATCTCAGGAACTACTCAGAAGATGATAGTATAAATATAGAGTGAAGAACTGGAAATAAAATAATAATTATTTAAGTTAAGTAGAAATGAAATGTATCTAAAATACTTCTTTAAGACTAGAAATGCATCTTTAAAATGCTGCTCTCGTTTTTATGTTGCTAAATTAGCCCCAAATTTACTACCTATTTTGGTATTTTAATGATATTTTAATAATACAATAATTGTTCTTCTTAACCATTTAAAACACATTTGAGCAATTATTTAATTCACTTCGTATTTGCAGTTATTTTTGAAAAGATAATAGCAAGTTACAGAACGATTAAAGAACTCATGACAATATGCCTTAGGAAAGCCTAAAACATGGTATCTTGGAAGGAAAAATGCAAAGGGAAGAAATCTTGTTGCTTTTATCATATTTCAATATACATATTGCTGGAGTCATAGATTATTTTCATAATGGTTTTAGATTATTTATTTGCCTCCAGGCATTTTCAATCATTAGTCTACTGGCCTCCAATACTGCTGCATTGAAAAATGTTTTATTTTTAAATACAGCTTGAGAGTGTTGGCTGAAAATAGTATCTGCTTGAGGAGAATCTATTAAAGTAAAGCAATACCACTTTGATTGTAAAATATAGTAAGAAGACAACTGAATATTTTATTTTTTCCACATCAAACATCAAAAGTTACAAAATATTACTTATTCAAATAACATGTTATTTGACAAACCTTATTTAAAAGGCATGCTTGATGTTTATTTCATTTAGCTATTTTTATATGGTAAAAGAAATGTATGCTCATAGATCTTAATGTTACAAATTCACTTCTGCAAGAAAAAGACTTATGGTTGAAAGGAGTACCTATCAGAAACATGGGTTTGGATTTGAACTAGAGATCTAATTTTGTCACACCACTCACTAGCTTGAGTCCCAGGGTAACTAATATAACCTCTCCAAGGCTCCTTATCCTTAAATGATACAGTATTGTAAGCACTTTATTGGGTAATGTATGAAAGCACTTAGCACACTGTTTTACAAATAGCAAGCATTCCATTAGTTAACTGTTAGAATAGTTAGGTTTAGAGATAATTATGTTCTTATGACAAGAAAATTATCTATCTGGACAAAAAAAAAAAAAAAGACTTTGGGCAGAAAATACACTTGAAATAGTGCTTTAAAAGCTTCCCTCAAAAGAAGTAGGATCATATGAAAAGTGAAGATGTAAAATCTGGGAAGGTGGGAAGAGTCGTGGTTCAGATCTTTCCTCTTTGTTTACCTGCCCCACTCAGCTCACCTTCTTTCTGTGTTCTATTACCATTGAAGTCTTTGGAAATCAGTACATCAAGAGCAGAAATATGAGAGTTTGAACACATCCCTGGTGTATTTTTAAAGTATTTATTTTTTGTGTTGGGTCTTAGTGGTGGCACACAGGATCTTTAGTTGTGGCTTTTGAACTCTTAAATGTGGCATGTGGGAAATAATTTCCCAACCAGGGTTCGAACCATGGTCCCATGTATTGGGAACATGGAGTCTTAGCCACTGGAATACCAGGGAAGTCCCCCTGGTGTATTTTTAAACTTATCAACTTAATACTATAGACATGACCACTTCTGCCCACTAAAAAAGATAAATTCAAAAACTTGTCCTAAGTCAGTGGCTGTCAAGTTAGCTCATTTTCTAAAGGTTATAGGAGATAACTTGGAGTAGGAAATGGCAACCCACTCCAGTATTCTTGCCTGGAGAATTACAAGGACAGAGGAGCCTGGTGACCTACAGTCCATGGTGTCACAGAGTCGGACACAATTAAGTGACTAACACACATGGAAGACAACTCATTCTAGGAAATTCACAAAGGAAAAGTGAATATTCATATTTTCATCATATGTGTTATTATCCTTCTCCTTACTAAAGATACTTGGGACAGTTAAGTATTTGTAGGTCTGATCTAGTCTTTATCTTTTGATCCACAGGAATTTATTTCTTTTGTTCTCTGGCATTTTTTCACTCAAGAATTGATGTTTTTGACTAGTGAGGTTTAAAGCATTTTAATAATAATAAATTACATTTATTTCCAATGTTAATTATAGCTATCATGCATTTCATTGCCCTCACAACCATATTTTCTTTTACTTTCAGTAAACATAATGATCTTGTCTAATCTCTGCTTATGACAGTTGTACGGCTCATGATGCAAGCAACCTGCTTCAGTATTTGAGTGATTCTTCTACTTCAGAAGTTTATTTTCATACAGAGACAGACTTGGTGTCATTTAATGAATTAATGAATTTATTCAACCATCAACATTTCTAATGATGGATTTTGCATAACATCATATACCTGTCTGGAATGTTCTTTGTCAGATATATAATTTTACCTCAAAAGTGTGAATACTTACATGTTAGGTGCCTAATAACTTATAAAAAAGAATTAGATGCTTCTCCTAACCTCTGTAAACTTCAGATTTTTCTCCTTGTAATAAAGGGCAAATTTTGCCTAGTATATAAGGGATTTTACAAGGATTCGCTGAGATAATGCATAGCATTTATAAATCTTTGCATAATACTTGACATATTGCAAACTCAGTAAGTACATTTAATTAATTACCATTATCTTAGTGTTAAGCACCCATATCCAGATGGCACTGAAAATTACAATGTCCAAAGAGGCTAAACCTTTAGGATCTTTAATGCTCAGTTCTAATATTTGGGTCATCCTGAAGTCTAGTTCCACTGACCACATTTTTCTTGAATGTGAGTCCCATTTTCCCATTCCTTTTCATGTCTAGCAATCTGATTGTACACTGGACATTGTGTAGTCCATTGTAAGGAGTCTGGATTAGGTTATTCTGTAAGTAGTATTGAATTATATTCTGGCAGGTAGTTAATTTATTGACAGATCATCTTGTTCTTGCTATGTTTAGCTTTATCCTTTGTTGTTGTTTTTTTAGTTCCTCAGTCCTGTCCAACTCTTTGCAACCCAATGGACTGCAGCATGCCAGGTTTAACTATCCTTCACAGTCTCCCAGAGTTTGCTCAAACTCATCTCCATTGAGTCAATGCTGCCATCCAACCATCTCATCATCTGTTGCCCCCTTCTCCTCCTGCCCTCAATCTTTTCCAGCATCAGGGTCTTTTCCAGTGAGTTGGTTCTTCATATCAGGTGGCCAAAGTACTGGCATCTCAGCTTCATCTTCAGTCCTTCCAATGAATATTCATGACTGATTTCCTTTAGGATAGACTAGTTTGATCTCCTTGCAGTCCAAGGGACTCTCACAAGTCTTCTCCAGCACCACAGTTCAAAAGCATTAATTCTTTAGCACTCAGCCTTCTTTATGATCCAACTCTCACATCCATACAGCAGAAACTGTAGCTTAGACTAGACAAAACTTTGTTACCCTCTTCTTTGTTAAAGTAGGTTTATTTTTGTTTTGATTTCTTAGAGTGTATCCCTCACCTTACAGTTTCCCTGGTGGCTCAGTGGTGAAGAATCTGCCTGCCAAAACAGGAAACACACATTTGATCCTTGGGTTAGGAGGATCACCTGAAGAAGGAAATGGCAACCCCCTCCAGTATTCTTGCTTGGAAAATCCCAGGGACAGAGGAGCCTCTTGGCAGGCTACAGTCCATAAGGTTCCCAAAAGTGTAGGACATGTCTTAGCAACTAAACAACAACAATCCATCACCATACAGCATGATCCCTACTCTTAAGACTTGGCCTTTCTAGGGTCTCAACTGAATGCTTTTGGCACTTAGGTCTCTCAGCTCTGGCTGGGCTGGAAATCAAGTTGTCTCTCAGTAGTGAATTCTAGTGGTAGCTTTCAGATCTGTAATAGACTCCTTCTAAGTCTCAAGAAGGCTGGCTCTGGGATGCGCAAATCAGCTCTTGGCCAAGAACTCCTTGTTAACCCTCATCCACAAAATGCTAAAATAACTCCCACCCTGCCCCAGTGAGAAGTTTCCAGCTCTCAGTTACAACCCCCCACACATTGCAGTTTCTAAAGTCGCTTGGAACTCGGATATCTACCTTCTCAGCTCAGTGAGACCACTGCTTCACTTTGACTTCTACTCTAGAAAGAAGTGCTATTAGTAAAGATCCCAGAGTGATCTTGGGTGATCTTGAAGCTCATCTTTTATATTGTCTTTTTCTTAAGAATGGCAGTCATACCCTACCTGCTTTTTGAAAGAATTGACTCAACTATTTTTTTTTTCCATTTATAGTTGCTTTAGAGGCAGAGACAATGCAGTAATTTAGTATTGGTCAGAAGCAGAAATCACAATATATGCATAGGTTTAAATAAATCACACTATTGAAGCTGACATTATGGTTTATTTGAAAATTTATTCCATTTACAAATATTAATTAGCTCTAAAAGTGTCTTAGAACAGCTTGTTAAAGCCTCTATAACCACTCAAGGTCTTGTTCTTTTTTCTAAAACTTTAGTGAGGTATACCTTAGAATTAGACTAAAATTTATCATTCAATTTAGGACTCTTTTGAATGTGAAAGGGTGAAGTATTACAATTTATACCAGAGTTACCCAAAACAAACCATATGGTCATGTTGGTTAGCATCCAAAGCTTTAATATAATTTTTTTTACTATATACTTAAATCCAAAGTATGTATCTTTATCTTGAATATCTCTCCAGTAACAGATATGTTTATCCCAGAGGTTATAGAAAGTTATTCCTATTCTACCAGGAATCTAAAGATTTATACCACCAACCAAATTTTCAGTTACCTTACCCCTGTACTAGAATAAACTATCTTTTCTCTTATTATTTCCTATTTCAGTTAATGATCCTACTATTCGTCCAGCCATCCAAGTTAACTTTTTAAATTTAATACTACATTATTTATTCCCTTATTCTCATACCTATATTTGGTATTCATGTTCTGTTAATTGAACACTCTTAATCTTTCTCTTCCCAAAGATCCTGGTATGGTCCTTAAATAAAGTCTATCACGTCCAAGGTAAGAGAAACCGAAGTAAGACGGTAGGTATTTGCAAGAAGGCATCAGAGGGTAGACACACTGAAATCATAATCACAGAAAACTAACCAATCTGATCACATGGACCACAGCCTTGCCTAACTCAATGAAACTAAGCCATGCCATGCGGGGCCACTCAAGATGGGCGGGTCATGGTGGAGAGGTCTGACAGAATGTGGTCCACTGGAGAAGGGAATGGCAAACCACGTCAGTATGCTTGCCTTAAGAACCCCATGAACAGTATGAAAAGGCAAAATGATAGGATACTGAAAGAGGAACTACCCAGGTTGGTAAGTGCTCAATATGCTACTGGAGATCAGTGGAGAAACAATTCCAGAAAGAATGAAGGGATGGAGCCAAAGCAAAAACAATAGCCAGTTGTGGATGTAACTGGTGATAGAAGCAAGGTCCAATGCTATAAAGAGCAATATTGCATAGGAACCTGGAATGTTAGGTCCATGAATCAAGGCAAATTGGAAGCGGTCAAACAGGAGATGGCAAGAGTGAACGTCAACATTCTAGGAATCAGCAAACTAAAATGGACTGGAGTGGGTGAATTTAACTCAGATGGCCATTATATCTATGTCTGTGGGCAAGAATCCCTTAAAAGAAATGGAGTAGCCATCATGGTCAACAAAAGAGTCTGAAATGCAGTACTTGGATGCAATCTCAAAAAGGACAGAATGATCTCTGTTCATTTTTAAGGCAAACCATTCAATATCATGGTAATCCAAGCCTATGCCCCAACCAGTAATGCTGAAGAAGCTGAAGTTGAATGACTCTATGAAGACCTACAAGACCTTTTAGAACTAACACCCAAAACAGATGCCCTTTTCATTATAGGGAACTGGAATGCAAAAGTAGGAAATCAATAAACACCTGGAGTAACAGGCAAATTTGGCCTTGAAGTATGGAATGAAGCAGGGCAAAGGCTAATAGACGTTGCCAAGAGAACACACTGGTCATAGTAAACACCCTCTTCCAACAACACAAGAGAAGACTCTACACATGGACATCACCAGATGGTCAATACCGAAATCAGATTGATTATATTCTTTGCAGCGAATAAGGGAGAAGCTCTATACAGTCAGCAAAAACAAGACCAGGAGCTGACTGTGGCTCAGATCATGAACTCCATATTGCTAAATTCAGACTTAAATTGAGGAAAGTAGGGAAAACCACTAGACCATTTAGGTATGACCTAAATCAAATCCCAGATGATTATACAGTGGAAGTGAGAAACAGATTTAAGGGACTAGATCTGATAGAGTGCTTGATGAACTATGGAAGGAGGTCCGTGACATTCTACATGAGACAGGGATCAAGACCATCCCCATGGAAAATAAATGCAAAAAAGCAAAATGGCTGTCTGGGAAGGGCTTAAATAGCTGTGAAAAGTAGGGAAGCAAAAAGCAAAGGAGAAAAGGAAAGATATACCCATCTGAACGAAGAGTTCCAAAGAATAGCAAGGAGAGATAAGAAAGCCTTCTTCAGCGATCAATGCAAAGAAATAGAGGAAAAAAACAGAATGGGAAAGACTAGAGATCTCTTCAAGAACATTAGAGATACCAAGAGAACAGCTCATGCAAAGATGGGCTCAATAAAGGACAGAAATAGTATGGACCTAACAGAAGCAGAAGCTATTAAGATGAGGTGGCAAGAATACACAGAAGAACTGTACAAAAAAGATCTTCATGACCAAGATAATCACTATGGTGTGATCACTGACCTAGAGCCAGATATCCTGGAATGTGAAGTCAAGTGGGCCTTAGAAAGCATCACTACGAACAAAGCTAGTGGAGATGATGGAATTCCAGTTGAGCCATTCAACTCCTGAAAGATGATGCTGTGAAAGTGCTGCACTCAATATGCCAGCACATTTGGAAAACTCAGCAGTGGCCACAGGACAGGAAAAGGTCTGTTTTCATTCCAATCCCAAAGAAAGGCAATGCCAAAGAATGCTCAAAACTACTGCACAATTGCACTCATCTCACACGCTAGTAAATAATGCTCAAAATTCTCCAGGCCAGGCCTCAGCAATACGTGAACCATAAACTTCCAGATGTTCAAACTGGTTTTAGAAAAGGCAGAGGAACCAGAGATGAAATTGCCAATATCTGTTGGATCATCGAAAAAGCAAGAGAGTTCCAGAAAAACATCTATTTCTGCTTTATTGACTATGCCAAAGCCTTTGACTGTGTGGATCACAATAAACTATGGAAAATTCTTCAAGAGATGGGAATACCAGACCACCTGACCTGCCTCTTGAGAAACCTGTATGCAGGTCAGGAAGCAACAGTTAGAGGTGGACATGGAACAACAGACTGGTTCCAAATAGGAAAAGGAGTACGTCAAGGCTGTATATTGTCACCCTGCTTATTTAACTTCTATGCAGAGTACATCATGGGAAACACTAGGCTGGAAGAAGCACAAGCTGGAATCAAGATTGCAGGGAGAAATATCAATAACCTCAGATATGCAGATGAGACCACCCTTATGGCAGAAAGTGAAGAGGAACTAAAAAGCCTCTTGATGAAAGTTAAAGAGGAGAGTGAAAAAGTTGGCTTAAAGCTCAACACATTCAGAAATCTAAGATCATGCTATCTGGTCCCATCACTTCATGGCAAGTAGATAGGGAAACAGTGTCAGACTTTATTTTGGGGGGCTCCAAAATGACTGCAGATGGTGATTGCAGCCATGAAATTAAAAGACACTTACTCCTTGGAAGAAAAGTTATGACCAACCTAGATAGCATATTGAAAAGCAGAGACATTACTTTGCCAACAAAGGTCCGTCTAGTCAAGGCTATGGTTTTCCCAGTGGTCATGTATGGATGTGAGAGTTGGACTGTGAATTCAGCTGAGCGTCGAAGAATTGATGCTTTTGAACTGTGGTGAGGGAGAAGACTCTTGAGAGTCCCTTGGACTGCAAGGAGATCCAACCAGTCCATTCTGAAGGAGATCAGCCCTGGGATTTCTTTGGAAGGACTGATGCTGAAGCTGAAACTCCAATATTTTGGCCACCTCATGCGAAGAGTTGACTCATTGGAAAAGACTCTGAAGCTGGGAGGGATTGGGGTCAGGAGGAGAAGGGGACGACAGAGGATGAGATGGCTGGATGGCATCACTAACTTGATGGACTTGAGTCTGAGTGAACTCCGGGAGTTGGTGATGGACAGGCAGGCCTGGAGTTCTGCATTTCATGGGGTCGTAAAGAGTCAGAAATGACTAAGCGACTGACCTGAACTGAACTGATCTACACTATTGATGTGATCTTTTAATTAATATCAATGATCATTTTATAATCTTTTCTCCTTTTTTAGAGGAGTCTCTCTCAAACAATAGTTCTATGATTACATATCTTTAATGGCTTTGAATTATTTCCTAAGGGATATTCACATTTCTATCTTCGCAAAACAAGATTCTATTTGACTCTGCTCTCCCCTTCATCTTCAATTTTTCCCTGTGACCCCTCGAATCCACCATGTCAGCTATAATAATATTTACTTTTTTCATTGTTTGCTACCTTGAAATAGATGGTCTTATCCTCATTCCTCAAGTACCCTTCTATCTTGTATTTGTACATCTAGTTCAAACAATATCTTCTCCATGACGTTTCTTGGATTCATTCTAATGCAGTCACCTCCCAAAGTTTATTGATAGCACTCCTTCCTTTTACAAAACTCCACAGTATGCAGACTCTATCATATTTCCTACATGTTATTTTAATGTTGTTTTTTTCTCTTACTAATCTTTAGGACCTCTAAGGATAGGGTCTATATGGTACTCATACTTGTAATGCCAAAAATCATCAATTTTATCTAGCATGTATTGACTTAACAGATTTGTTGAATGATGTTATATGTATGTTTAAAATGAAGAATAAGTTTCTGGATTTACTTCAAATATTCAGTTGAGATTTTGAGGGCTTACATTTATAATTTAGTAGGACTAAGTCTATATATTTCACTTCATTAGTGGAACCAGCCATCATTCTGGGAAACCATTTATTTGTTCATCAAATATTTATTAAGCAATTACTATTTTATTTTGCAAGCACCATACTGTGTTTTGAGAATTTAAATTAAAAATTACATATTCTTCATTCTTAATATGTATCTAATATTAGAGACAGGTAACTTAATAATTCTATTTTATGTAATGCCATATGTGATAGAGTGAAGCATAGGGGGTTACATGTGTATATGAGTGGAAAATCCAAATCACCTTGGGTTGAATACTGAATTGAATTTTGAAAGAGTCAGATGAAAAACAGAAGATATTAATAGCACAAAAATATCTTATGAATGCATATGGAGGAAAATATACACCTACCAAGCCTATCAGCTAAGTATACCTATGGAGCTATATATTAAGATAAAGCAAATGGCAGTTTCATATTACATTTCTAGCCCATATCATCTTTTTGGAATTAATAGATTCCCACCTAACCAATGAAGTGTAAAGGAATATCAACTTAAAAGTCACTGTCTATTTCACTTGTTGGACAATTTGCCTGAAGTAAATAACTTTTCAGTATAATCAGTTCTTCTCAGAATTGATTAGTATTTTCAAGAAGAAGGACCAGGAAAAGTAGTACATGGCACCAAATATGCCTACCACATAAAACAAAAGCAAAAAACTCCATAGGTACTGAAGTATTATCCTTAGATTTTCCCTAACCTAGCATGCATGTGTGCTAAGTCGCTTCAGTTGTGTCTGACTCTGTGCAACCCTGTGGACCACAGCCTGCCAGGCTGCTCTGTCCATGGGATTCTCCAGACAAGAATACTGAAGTGGGTTGTCATGCCCTCCTCACTGAAACTGAATATTAACATTCAACAGTGTGATAACTTTAGAAATCTGATTCTACCTCATCATCAGGGTTTTCTGTTATTTGTTGTTGTTTTTAATTGTAGGCTATCTTTGTGCCAAGGATCCGCCTAAGGGATAAATTTCTCAAGACTTTTCTGGGTTCTGTGCCTTTTTCTGGGCATATGGAATCACTTTCTAATATCTTTATAAATGTGGTTGCTGTTCAGTGCAACAACAGAAAAAAAGATAAAAAATTAAGGAGGAAAAATAGGCACTAGCCCTTTAAAACTCCTAGAGGTCACTTCAACCAAAGTGAAATGGCTCTCAGTAATGGAGGGAGTTTCAAGAGTAATGATCTTCCAGCTTTTTTTCTGAACTTCTAAGATCAGAAGCCAAAATCACTGATTACAACACAGACCTTTTATATTTTTCATATCTTTTTTCTCTTTTCCCACTTATTACAGAATATTGAGTGGAGTTCCCTATGCTATACAACAGGTCTTTGTTGATTATCAATTTTAAATACATTATACTAGTGTGTATATGTCAACCCCAAACTCCCATTTTATCCATTCCTGCCCTGAATGCTTCCTCTTTGGTAACCATAAGTTTGTTTTCTAAGTCTATGAGTCTGTTTCCATTTTGTAAATAAACTCATTAGTATCATGTTTTCTCATGGTTTTCTCTGGGTATAGGCCCAGGAGTGGGAAAGCTGGATCATATGGTAGATCTAGTTCAGGTTTTAAAGGAATCTCCATACTGTCCTCCATAGTGGTTGTACCGATTCACATTCCCACCAGTAATGTTGGAGGGTCCCTTTTTCTCCATACCCTCTCCAGCATTTATTATTTGTCCACTTTTTGGTGATGTCATTCTGGCTGGTGTGAGACGATATTTCATTATCATTTTGATTTGCATTTCTCTAATAATTAGTGATGTTGAGCATCTTGTCATGTGCTTTTTGACAATTTGTATATCTTCAGGGAAATGTCTTTTTTTTTTTTTTTTTTAGGTCTTCTGCCAATTTTTTGATTGGTTTGTTTCTGGGTGGTGTTGTGTTTTTTTTTTTTTTTTTCTTTAATGAGCTGCATGAACTTTTTAAATAAATTTTAGAGATTAATTCCTTGTCATTCGCATAATTTGCAAATATTTTCTCACATTCTGTGGGTTGGAAGCCATAAACAAAAGGAAACAACATGATCTTTGATATTTGGAGCTCAGGTTCCTTTTCACCCACCTTGGCTGACACAAGCTGTGTCAAGCTGCTCCTAGAATGTGTGTATTGCAGCATGCTGTGGGTCTGGAGATGGAGGATGGGGAGCTGCTACTATGTTATAAACTGAATTTGATTGACTAAAAGTAATTTCAGTTTACCATCCAGGTCTTCCCCCTGGTAGATACAAGCCTTCAATAGACTCCAGAGTTCCATCAAAAAGTTACATCAAAAAGTTTTTGTCAGTGTAATTGTCTAGGTGTGAAAACAGATTCCTAGTGCTTCCTACTCTACCTTCTTCACAGAATCCTCTCCATTTTATTGCTTTTTAAAATAAGAGGTTTATCTACAATATACAATACTTGCAATCATAAGGTATCACTGAAATAATGAGTAGATCTGTGTTTAGTTTCTTTGCTTTCCTTTTTAAAAAAATTTCTGATCTCTTTTAATTATCCCAAATACACACTGATTAAGTACATTTTTCACACTGAAATATGCTGTAATGTCCAAAATAGAATATTTTAGAAGGAACTTTGTAATCCTGCTGGGTTTGCATAATTCATATACATGTAAATCTCTCAAGGTCGATTCTAGTAAGACACCTTTATCTTAAAAAAAAAATTATTCATTTATTTTTGGCTGTACTGGGTCTTCGTTGCCAGATTTCTTTAGTTGTGGTGAGCAGAGTCTACTTTCTAGCTGTGGTATGCAGGTTTCTCATTGTAGTTGTTTGACACCATCTTCTTTTTATCTAAATATCATCGATGCTGCATGCAGGTTTTTCCTAGTTGCAGTGAATGGGGGTTGCTCTTCATTCTAGTACTCGGGCTTCTTCTTGTGGTGGCTTCTCTTGTTGCAGAGCTTGGGCTCTAGGTGTGTGGACTCAGTAGCTGTGGCTCACAAGCTTAGTTGCCCTGTGGCATGTGGAATCTTCCTGAACCAGAGAATGAACCAGTGTCCCCTGCGTTGGCAGGTGGATTCTTAACCACTGGACTACCAGGGAAGTCCAACTCCATCTTTTTAAAAATAGACATATATTATTACACTGACAATTCAGTTTAGTGACTTTTCTGTTATAAATTTATTCAAAATACATTTTAATATATGAAGAAGGTTCAATGTAATATGTAAGAGTGACACACGTGCCTGATACTTTTCTTTTGACTTTTCCAAAACTTTAAGCTTTATGAAGGTATAAATGACATATAATTTATAAGATATTTAGCGTACATCATGGTGATTCACATATACATTATGAAATCATCCCCTTATCTAGTTAACTAATACATTCATCATCTTACATGGTTTCCCAGGTGGCTCAGTGGTAAAAGAATCCACCTCCCAATGCAGGAGATGCAGGTTCAATCCCTGGGTCAGGAAGATCCTCTGGAGGAAGAAATGGCAACCCGCTCCAGTATTCTTGCCTGGTGAATCCTGTGGAGAGAGGAGTTTGGCGGGCTACAGCCCATAGCGTCGTAAAGAGTCAAAAATGACTCAGCACTTACACATGCATCCTACATACTTGCTTTTTAAAATTGTACTCGCTTAGCAAATTTCAATTATAAATACAATGTTATCAACTATAAATACTATGTTTTACATTAGATTTCTAGACCTTATTCATCACATAGCTGAAGTTTATACTCTTTTACCAAGCTCTCCCTATCCCTTCTACCTAGTATTTTCTTATTTTTGATGTCTTCTAACAAACATTGGCCACATTTAATGGAGTTTTAAATATTCAGAAACAAGCAGCCTGGAGTTTTTTGTTCATTTACATATTTTGCATGAAGGTGGTTATTTTATGTGCATGAATAAGTTTTTTTCTAGTATTCTTTACCAGTGAGATGCTCTAAATTTTAAAAAAATGAGCATAAATTTATATAATATTTGATTGACTTCACTCACTGCTATCTTGAAGTTGAGCAGTAACCCTGAAAAATTCATTGGCTTTTCTTTCACATTACCAAGTTTTGTATCTTCTCTAATCTTGGGTATGGTAATTTTCTCTCAAGCAATAAAAGCAGTTCTACTGTGGATATTTGAAATCAGCCCAGAAGAATTGATAGGTTCTAATATTCATTTCAGGAAATGTTTCCCAATAATAAAATACTTACAAAGTGAATTAAAAAAATATTGCTACCCCTTCTGTTGAATTACTACTATTGAGAAAATCAATATTAACTTATAATTTTGTAACAGAATCAAGACTGAATTTTCTGGTGCTTAAATGTAGAGATATTTCTTACCTAGACTTACAAATAGAGAGAAATGCTAGTGGAAGAAATTTATAGCAGATATAAATTGAAATATCTAATATGGCACAAATGAGCATATGGTACATGTGAGCCTGTGTGTACATGTGAGCATAAGGTACTTATGATCACATGGTACTGAACACATGTATGTACAGTCTAACATTGGATGTTAGTACAAGTGCCTTTTATTTTGTTGGACTTTTTTGATCTGGCATTTAATTTTTTTTTAGTTTTAGAAATCCTTCCAAAATTACTTTGAAAGGATTGTATCTGCTATTGCTACAAAATTGTGTGTGTATTGACTACAATTATTAAGGGATATTTATGCATTTATTAAACAAAAAGGAAGTGATGTTTTGATTTAGCAAAAGATACTATAAATATTTTTCTTTTTCATATTATTTTCCAATTAGGCAAGTTTGTATGGGGCTTAATCCCAACATTTCTAAATTCTCTAGAGAAAGTGCAATACAATTTTATATATTGGACATGAATAAGAGAGATTAATTTATGAGACTGAGGTTAGGACTTACATAAGCTCATGGAATTTTAGAACTAAAAGGTGTCAAATTCAGTCCCTTTATTTTAAAGAGAAAAAGTTCTAAGGCTTAGAGAGCTGAAGAGAATTGTTCTCTTATATTCAAGGTTAGACAGTTATTAAGGCTTAAGCTGGATCTAAGAGAGAGACAGGATTTAATAACATTGGATAAAAAAAGAATATTTCAGGACATGGAAGCCTATGAGGAAAGGATAATGAGTCTAATGTTTTTACTGGTGCCAATAGGGATACTGTAGTTAAAGGTTACAGGCAGAAAGACACTTTGAATATATGGGCACGAATTTATGTAATTATAGACGGGGAAGCCTGGTGGGCTGCCGTCTATGGGGTGGCACAGAGTCGGACCCAACTGAAGTGACTTAGCAGCAGCAGAACATACAACAAACAGTTAAATGGGTATAATGTGGATAACTACCATGGTTTTTCTTTTCTCCAGAGACATAGATAAAATCCCCTTCAAATACTCTCCCACTTCTTTACTGCCATGCAGAAGTCCAGAGGCCTCAGAAAGATTTTTGCACATTCCTTGAAGGCTAAATTTCCTATTAGTCTCCTTGACTCTGTATTCTGGATTTCCTTTGAATTAATTTGGGTTGTGAGTTGTCTTGCCATATCAGTGTACTGTCTTTGTATATTGCTTTTTTCTCAGTTTCCACAAACCCATAAACACATATGTACATATACCTGTACTTTGGGAGCTTCAATTCTCTGCACTGCAAAGCTCTTTTCCAAAGGAATCCATTGTATCATTTTTCAGTGTTTCTTTAAGGACATTTTCCTATGTATATCAATTTTAAAAGAAAATATTATTCATTCATAAGGGGTCAGGTTCTCTACATAGTTCTGCATCTTATAATTTTCCTTTAATATCATACAATGAATTTGTTATCAGTGTACACAAAGCCATTTACACATCACATTAGAATTGTGTGAAAAGACCAAAATGTTTCACTGAAATAACTATTCTAACTTCTGTAGAAAGAGAAAGTTATGCATCATAAGTGCAATTGTGCTAAGGGTGTGCAGTGGATTCTAGTAGAAATGTTGTTCCTTTTTGCTAAAAAAAAAAAAAAAAGAAAGAAAGAAAATTCTGAGAATACTGAAATACCTGAGGGAATAGCAATTATTTTCAACTTCTCTGGATTTGTTTTCTTTCTTTATGTTGGTCTAGAAAGGAGAAATCTTAAATATATTTTCTTTTTTCCATGCTGGCCTTTTAGGATTATCTGCTTCCTTCTTTATATTTTTTAATCATTATTGTCAGGGTAATGTCTAAATAGAAACAAAATAACCAAGCACAATTGTAAAGTATCTATAGATTGTTTAATCACAGCCATTGTAACTAAATTCTGAGTGCTTAATATTTGTCAGTGCCGTCATATGTTCAGTGACTTGCCCATTTTTCATTCTTTAGTCTTCACAAAAATTCTGTAATGTACAGTTATTGATGTTTATATGCCTTCCACACAGACTTGGATTAGCATGTTGGGACTTTGTCTGAGATAAGCAAAAATAGTCAATGGGAGAGTCATGATTTGACTTTAAAGCCATATGACTTACCTCAAACAAACAAAAATCAGAAGACCAGGAGAGTACTCAGGGGTGAAACATGAAAAATTAGTGACTGTCAAAGAATTAACACCCTTTTATCCCACTACATTTCATAGGTCTGAATCAAATATTTTGGCCTCAGCTGAAGAGTAGGTCATGAAATCCAAACACGTCCATCTGGTAAACCCGGGATGGCTTAGGGGCTTTAGGAGGAGAAACTGTATATGATTGCATGAGGCTGAGGGGACTTTTCTCCCAATTACCCAAGAACAAGTGCAAGTTTTTCTTGGGCCAAGCCTAGGGAAAGGAACAAGCTCTGACACTAATGAAATTTTGTGTGGGTGTAGGAACAGATGGCAATCAGCTTGTGCATTGGAATTCTGAGAAAGCTCGGAGAGTGTATGAAAAAATGAGTGCTGCCAAAAGATTGATAAGCAGCTCCCAAAGGAGTGAAGCATATGTGTCTAAGGATGCTGATGGGTTATGTAGCTCAGGCTTCTGCGTCACTGTGCATTCTATACTCACCACATTTAATATTTGTGTTAATAATTATTTTAGGGTCATCAAAATTTCTAAATATGATTTTATATATTTTTTCTGTAAATCAGATATTTAAATGAATATGCTCATTTGTAAGTGATGTGGTGGAAATGTACCACATATAATTAATGCACAAAACCAATTACCTGAACAAATTCATGTAAGTGCATTCAGCCAAGTGTTATATAACTCTTCATAAAAGTACTTCATTTTTGCCTCTGCAAATGCTCTAAATCCCCACTTGAAATACAGAAATAACTAATTCATTTTAAAAGAGACTGCCTCCCTCTTCAGAGAAGGCAATGGCAACCCACTCCAGTACTCTTGCCTGGAAAATCCCATGGATGGAGGAGCCTGGTGGGCTGCAGTCCATGGGGTCGCTAAGAGTGGGACACGACTGGGCGACTTCACTTTCACTTTTCACTTTCATGCACTGGAGGAGGAAATGGCAACCCACTCCAGTATTCTTGCCTGGAGAATCCCAGGGACAGGGGAGCCTGGTGGGCTGCCGTCTATGGGGTCACACAGAGTCGGACATGACTGAAGTGACTTAGCAGCAGTAGCAGCAGCCTCCCTCTTAATGTGTTTGGCACTTGCTGGCTGCCTGTATTACGTATGCCTTTCACCTTTGACACTGCATTAACCATGTTTCAAACTTCTGTAAATCTGTTTTAACATCTGCCATTCAGGCAGTTGCGGGACATTCCTTGTTACTGAACCCAGTAACTGAATCACTTTGCCTTGGCCTCTTACCTTCCTTATCACCACCCCAGACCACTCCCTTACTCCCACTCCCTTAGGAGGAATTCTTCTCTTGGAGGTGTGCTTTTCAAATACAAATCAAGCAATCCAGAGCCCACACACACACACACCAACCACTTCCTTATTGTACTCTCACTGGACCAGTATCCAACCCTTGCTAATCACTCCAAGGCCAGTACCAGACAACCAGAGACAGTGTTATATCCCAGAGCCTACAATACAGGTTCTTGTTCAAGTCCCCCGCCCCTCCTGATGGACCTCAGTTCTTGCTTGCCTCCACTCCCCACCTGCCACACACCCTGGTGCAAGGAGCTCCCACTTCTTGGGTGCAACCATAAACTGTGTTTTCAATGGAAGTGTTTCTCATTCTGTTGTTGTTACTCTACATTAAATTTTCTATTAACATGCTATATTTTAAAACAGCCATGTAGTAGTTTTTTCCTCTAGACACTCAGACTTTTTTTTTTTTTTTTTTACTTAGCTCTGTACTTTCTACCTTGTCAGCATTTTTTCCAATACACTGTAGTGAAAGGTAGAGTATGTGAATTTCATGTGGGGGGAAAACTCACATTTACAGTTGACATTGACATTAGTTGTAGATTCACACAAAGTTGTGAAGAATAATACAGAGAGATCCCTGAACTCATCATCCAGTTTTCTCCAGTGGTGCTGTTAGGGGAAGCACACTGATTGAAACCACCCACCCTGGCCAGGCACCATAGTAACCATCTGCATGAGCTGTTTTATGACAGGAGATCCTGATAAGGAATACAGAACTAATAAGCCACCACCAACCAGAAGAGTTCAGGAAAGGTCGAAAGGAGATACCTCGTGTCCGTCCACTTCCCAGAATCCCTCTCGCTAGCATCCATCTTGGCTGAGTGATGCGTGCACCACCAGGAAAGACTCTGAATTAGAGTGATTGGCCAAAGACCACCTGGAAACTAATCCCATCACCATGTAACCCGAGACTGTGAGCCACATGGCAGAGCTGTTCTCCTGGGTTCTCTTACCCTACTGCTCTCCACCCGGGTGCCCTTTCCCAATAAAATCTCTTGCTTTGTCAGCAGATGTGTCTCCTTGGACAATTCATTTCCGAGTGTTAGACAATTCCGGGCCCTGGAAGGGGTCCCCCTTCCTGCAACAATGCCATTTTGCAAAACTATAATACAAAAGCACAAACAGTATTGACATTGATTCAATTTTCTGATATTTTCATTTTGTAAAAACATATTCTTTGATCATTGCCCTAGATAAAAGATATCTCAATATGGATACTGAGATATGGCACTTCCTATAAAGAAAACAGCCACTCCCTGCCAACATTTTTGCAGCAGATGAGAAATATTTCTTTTTAGTATATGTATGTTTAATGTCTCAGCCAAAATGCAATTCTGTAATTGTGGCTGACTCAGAGTTGTTACTATAATATCATTGACTATTAGGATTAAATGGTCAGTATATGAATTGAACTACAATGTAGAAGGGCTAACATTTTGAAAACTATATTCAATATGGTTTCAATTTATAACTGATATGATTGGGGACCAATTCCAATTTTAGACATTTGTTCCCACTATCTCAATTTTTTTTCATTTTCAGCAATGTGTTTTGAGACCTTGATGGCATATCTGATTGAATCTAAACTTACTGTTGCCATAGCATTACTTTTCCACATTGCCTATAAGTCCAAGAGGAGGGGAAG
Source organism: Bubalus kerabau (assembly GCF_029407905.1). NCBI lineage: Eukaryota > Metazoa > Chordata > Mammalia > Artiodactyla > Bovidae > Bubalus > Bubalus kerabau. The sequence goes on along the minus strand of NC_073624.1, from coordinate 143,637,171 downwards.
AAAACATTTAGTGAAAAAATAAAAGAAAACTCCATTTAGTATGTTTTTTCCAAACTATCCTTAGACTTCAAGGCTAAAAACAACTTCCTCCCCACTTAGAGACATTGTTTTCAGTATTGACCCTAATACTTTGCTGCTGCTTCCCCTTTTGAGTGACTCATTTTACAACTGGCATATCTGGTCTTGCAGGTTTAGGAAAATGAAAATTATCTTCATTTTAAATTGCTCTCCTTTTGGCTTGATGTAAGATATAGCAGTATAAGTAAAACTGTAAATCTACAAGCTGAAATTTCCACATATCAGTTTTCAAAGATTATCTGTTGAAATGAGTTTCTCTTTGGTTTATATGAACCTAGCACAGGACTCGGAGAAGGCAATGGCGCCCCACTCCAGTACTCTTGCCTGGAAAATCCCATGGATGGAGGAGCCCGGTAGGTTGCAGTCCATGGGGTCGCGAAGAGTCAGACAGGACTGAGCGACTTCCCTTTCACTTTTCACTTTCATGCATTGGAGAAGGAAATGGCAACCCACTCCAGTGTTCTTGCCTGGAGAATCCCAGGGACGGGGGAGCCTGGCGGGCTGCCGTCTATGGGGTCACACAGAGTTGGACACGACTGAAGCGACTTAGCAGCAGTAGCAGCAGCACAGGACTATGAACACTAGTAGTGCTTTCCTTACAAAAGCTGTGATAATTGCCTTTTTCTGTACACTGAATGACAAATGAAAATCTATATAATTTTTTCCATACAGATTTCTGAGCATCTACTTTCAAATGTACTGAAAGTATAAACCAAATATATATCATTTTGGTGAGTTGAAAATGAAAGTATGCATTTTGATAGTCTGATGTACTTATTCTACTCAAAGGCTAGATCAAAAGTTTCTTGTTTTTAGTTCTACCCTTTGAACAGAATTGGTTATTAGCATTGTTTGATGTAAAAGAAACAGTATCCTTGGGAAAAACAAATAGCTAACATTATTTGTCCTTCAAAGTAAATATATTGGGAAATATTTTCTTTCTGGAAAGGTTTAACATGAGAAAGTCTGTGTTTTAGGTGGTTATGTGTGGTCAGATGATCAGTTGTGTCCGACTCTGTGAGCCCATGGATCTTAGCCCACCAGGCTCCTCTGTCCATGGAATTTCCCAGGAAGGAATACTGGAGTAGGTCCATATTTCCTACTGCAGGGGATCTTTCCAACCCAGAGATCAAATCTGCATCTGTTACATCTTCTGCCCTGGCAGGCAGATTCTTTACCGTTAGCACCACTTGGGAAGCCTCGTTTCAGGTGCGTGCATGTGTGTGTGTGTTAGTCACTCAGTCATGTCCGACTCTTTGCAATGCCCTGGACTGTAGCCTACCAGGCTCCTCTGTCCATAGAATTCTAGAGTGGGTTACCATCTCCTGTTCCAGGGGATATTCCCAAAACTACTTCCTTTTATTTCAGTTCCCTAGTTTTAACCTCTTTGGAGGATTGATAGAAAATAACATCTGTAGAACCTACACCTCCAAAGCTACACCTAGCTGCAATATGCCTCACAGAAATTACCCCTTACTCAACAGCACACTCCTACAAATCTGCTGTATGTTTAATACAATGCCTCTATCAATTTAACTGAATTGTTTTCTTAGAAATGTTTGTACAAGGGTTTTATATTACATCTATGTTATAACTTTACACAGTTCAGATCTGATTTATATACTATCTTTATGGTGATTAAAATTACTTTCAATTATGTGCTTAGAATACTAAATATGTCCTGTTCATTTTCATGTAAATTTTATATATATATATTAATATATATATGATCTACTAACTACTCCAAAATTCCTTAGCTGCTACACTAGACTTCTATATGCTGGTCATATCTTTTGAAGTTAATGAGTTCCTACATATTAGCAGTTAGCTGAATTTTTTTTTCATGGTTAGAATATTTTATGTAGCACTGAAAATGCCATTAAGCCATTTAGTGTTTTAAATGGAGTCATCTTAATGGATGCCTTTCAGAATATTAAACCAATTTCCCTGCTTTTATAAAAGCTTGGGTTGGGGAGCACAATTGAATTGAGTTGTTCAAGTCATCTTAAAAGTCATTGAACATGGATCATTTTGGCAGAAAGGACAGCTTGAACTGATGCAAAATAAGTCCCTGTTACATGAAGACAAGATGTTTGATAAGTATGAGAGAAATCTTTTGTCCTAAATAAAAAGAAAGCTATATCCACCACTGAAAGTATGCTCTTCATTTAGTTCCTTTCTAAAAGGGCTAAATGAATTTAAATAGCCCAAAGTATTGAATACTTTTCTAGAAGACTGCAGAGATCATGCTGATCTAATTAGCAAAATTGCAAGCTTTTTATATGCCATTTTCCTTTTTATTAGCCAATTGGAAATAATATACTACCAAAGGGAAACTCACTTTTCTTTTTTATGTAGTACTCTTGTTCTACGTTCTCCAGCTCCGCTGCCACAGTTCTATAATAAGCTTTTTGAATGTGGACAAGTCTCTTAATTCTTTGTTCCAGTTCACTTTCTGGGATAAAGGAGATAGCATCCCACCCTACTATTTAGTAAATTACTACTCTTAGAAACTGAATGTCACCCTACAGCATTAAACCTCAAAGACTTAATGTACATTCAAAGAACTAACCAAGAGTTATTTGCACACTGGAACCTTCAGGCAAGCTGAGAAAAAGATAACTAATTAAAATGTCCATAAAACACTTATGTTGTAAAGTATCAGGATACTTTTATGCAACATTAAGTGATAACACACTTAGAATGCTTTGGGTAGTTTTACTTAAACAGAAAACTTTGAAGCACTTATCTAAGACTGTTCATTTTGACCCCTAGTTTTGGGAAACTGCTTAGCACCCTTGGTGAGCCATCTACACTGATCAGATTCAACTGCCCCCTGGTCCCTTTGCTTTTTTTTTTTTGTCTAAACAAATCCATTTCGAAATTTTCACGTGTGTGTGCTCAGTCGTGTCCAACCCCAAAGACTATAGCCCACCAGGTTTCTCTGTCCATTCGATTTCCTAGGCAAAAATACTGGAGTGGGTTGCCATTTCCTTCTCCAGGGATTTTCCCAATCCAAGGATAGTATCCACATCTCCTGCATCTCCTGCATTGGCAGGCAGATTCTTTACTTCTGAGCCACCAAGGAAGGTGCTAAAACTCCTACTCTCTTTCCAAATCACACTTATCAGAAAAGGAGCTCACTACTTACACTGCTGAGCTTAGAGGCATCTTTCAGGTACCCTCTCTCTTTTCATAAAACCATCCGCAGATCCATCCTTTCTTACTTTCTTCATCTCTTCTTTTAAAAAGCATCCTGCCTTCTTCTGAAGAATAACTCTTTCTCTTCTTGTCAGTGTCCCCTCTGGCCACTGGAGTGTCCCCTCCAATATGCACTTTAAACAGACTTTGACACTCATTACAGTACCTCTCATGGATTTTTATCTTCTGCATATAAAATTCTGACCAAACCATTCCTGAAAAACACTTCTTCATTCTGACTATCATCCTCACTGCACTGTCAGAGTGACTGCCTTCACCATGTCTCCAGTAAACAGACAAACAACTGTAGTTAATATGGAAGTTGAGTATCAAGTTCTGGGGTGTATGTGCCATCTCAGTAGTGACTTAGCCTGATCCATAAATGTCATTCTTGTCATTTAGATGACATAAAGCTAGGGTAATTTCCCACTGCTGAATCTTATCAACCAGGTGTTGGTGAATAGATGAATTAATGAATGAATGAATGAAAAATAAATAGGACATAGTTTCATGAGATTTGGTCTTGGGTTATAGTTTTAGCAGATATTCAAAGCCAGAGGAAGCTAGTTCCGGGGAGTTATTTTTGTTTATTACATTTTGGTAAGTAACTTACTTATAAAGAGCAGAAAAAATTAGGTGGACTTATTTCTTTATCATTGCAAAAATTTCCAGTTATCAGTATAGAGGTCCCTTGAGAGAGCTTGTCTTTTTATAGGGTGCACTCACAGATGTACTTGGGATCCTATATCTCGGAGGCTGTATTTAAAGTCAGCTTCAAATCAACTGTAATTTTTAGACCAATTTTTGCCTCACATGCAAAGTCAGCCTCAGAAATTCTATCCTCTACTTCTGCTTAGTGTGGACTTAAAGAGTTTTAAGGTGGGAAGGGGAATTTTAAGTCTCCCTCATTTTGGTAGGTTGATTGAAAAAATGTCCCCAAATCTTCAACCCCCCCCCCATCTAAACCCTTTCCAATGTGACTGCAGATTTTAACATCAAGCGATAGACTCTATCATGTGGATGCATGGCAGAAACCAGCACAATATTGTAAAGCAATTAGCCTCCAATTAAAAGTACAGTTAAAAAATAAAATAAAAAAAAGAAAAATAAATAAATTTTAAAAAGAGGTATACTATCACTTCAGCCTATAAATTGGGTTGATTTGTTGACTTCTTTGACCAATACAGTCTGGTAGAAGTGGCATCATGCTAAGTCTAGAATACTCCTTTGCACTTCTTTGCTCATTCTCTTAAAATCATGCCATGATCTTGTGAACCTCCCAGGTGACCAGGACCATCCAAAATAAACCTGTAGGCTGTGTATTTGTTGGATGATTCTTCCCCTCAGTGAATATTTCTGAAGCTTCATTGTTTTACTCTCTGAAATTGTTGTAATAATAATCTTAAAGTATTTTCTGGTGATTAAAAAATTTTAAAAACATAAGCACTAGCCACCTAGCAGGCATTCAATGATAATTTATATTATGTTGCATTTTCCATCCATCTCTGAATATTTTATGTTCCAGTCCATTATTCAGTTCTGCTAGACTCAGCAAAACAGGTACTGAAGGTCATTGTCTGATTCTGGGTTGAGTTCTGAGATTCCAAAGATAAATTATACATGAAACTCATGCAAGAGAATCTTATAAGCATTAAGCTTTAGTGAAACTATTAATTAGGTCTAGCTAATTAAACTAGCTACTTCACCAAGAGTATCTCAGTTTCTTTATATTGCCAACCTTCAGCCTCATTTCCTATATTGTCACAAACTATATTATAAAAAGACAGAACTAACCCAAATACTCCTCTATTAATAACAGTAAAATAACAAAATTGATGATACTTGTCTCTGATTTGCTTCATGTTTCTAAAGATTAGTTTTCAAATTTCTCACGACAAATAAGGTCTTTCAGTCTTTTTTTTTTTAATTTTATTTTATTTTTAAACTTTACAATATTGTATTAGTTTTGCCAAATATAAAAATGAATCCGCCACAGGTATACATGTGTTCCCCACCCTGAACCTTTAAACTATCCTCTATTTTCTCTAAAACTCAGTTACTTTATCAGTAAAAAGACATAAAATCTTCATACGTTTGATAATTAAATATGGTCAAGCATTGAAATCACTTAGAATGTCTTATATAAGTACTCAATAAGAGGTTGGTACTTTTATTGTGTCTATTCTAGTATTATTCTGTTAATATTTATATTGTTACTTATCTCACTATCACTGCTATTGCTATTACTTCAGCTGACTTTATTGTTTGTTAATAAGGTCTTCCTTATTCCGTAAAAGTGAACTCTCCATAATTTTGATAAATGATGCTCTTTAATTCTATCTTAAAATTTTTCACATTCTATTTCCTCTGAAAAGGCTTTCCAGCCCTTTCCCATCTTGTGTGTCCTTACTCTTCTCCAAGAATCACTTCACCTGTTCCTTTCTTGGTGAAATGTTATCTCACTCCTTGAGGCAGAGCTAGACACTCTACCTTTGATAGCCCCATAATTGTTTCATTCTTATCTCTCAAAGTCACTTACCAGACTGCACAGTAATTTCCTTATTTTCATATATATGTTTGTATATGTATTTAAGGGCATATGCTTTTTCTCAATAATTATATTTCCCTCTGGTCTGGGACATAATATTTATTCAACAAATATTGTGATAATTAACATGCACACTTAAGGATTATTATTTAAAAAATCATCAGTATTCTTCTAGCAATCTTTTGCTTGCTGCTGCTAAGTCGCTTCAGTAGTGTCCGACTCTATGCGACCCCATAGACGGCAGCCCACAAGGCTCCCCCATCCCTGGGATTCTCCAGGCAAGAACACTGGAGTGGGTTGCCATTTCCTTCTCCGACGTGTGAAAGTGAAGTTGCTCAGTCGTGTCCGACCCTCAGCAACCCCATGGACTGCAGCCCACCAGGCTCCCCCGTCCATGGGATTTTCCAGGCAAGAGTACTGGAGTGGGGTGCCATTGGTTTTCTTATTTCCTAACTGTACATAGCAATTTCACATATTTCTCATTCCTGAGTCTCCTCTATTTTAAGAAGGCACATATGCATAAAATAAGTCCAAAATTATAAAATATTTCTGCTAATAGTCTAAACAAAAAATACACTCCATTAGAAATAATCCCTGTTTATGTTTTAAGACTGTAAGGTGACACATTCGATTTATTTCTTTAAAATGTTTTTTGTGTTAATGGGCAAGTACTAATTTATTACTATGACTTTAAAGGGCTTCCCTTGTGGCTTAGCTGGTAAAGAATCCGCCTGCAATGCAGGAGACCTGGGTTCAATCCCTGGGTTGGAAAGATCCCCTGGAGAAGGGAAAGGCTACCCACTCCAGTATTCTGGCCTAGAGAATTCCATGGACTATTATAGTTCATGGGGTCGCAAAGAGTTGGACACAACTGAGTGACTTTCACTTTCATGCATTTAAAACTTCCATATTTTTAATGTAAGGAATAACAAATATGATTTATATATATGACACATTCTATGATGATAACTATCTGGCTTGGTGTTTTAGTAGACATAGACCAAGATGGCTTTAATATTCCCCTCAATTTGACTACACTTTAGACAAAAAATGATTGTCTTGATTGGAGGTTACCAATGTCACTGACTTCCCTGAGAATCCTTACCTTACAAAAAAAAAAAAAAAAAAAAACTTGTCTTTCTTTGCCCCTTTCATATTTAAATCTTCCTCCAGTCTCTTGCCAGGATTATGACCCAGGAATGAATGTCTAATGGATCTGAGGACCATGTTTTTGCAATGCCATCAAGAGAGAGTAGCTATCTCTCACTACCTATGGGAGGGTAGAAAATTAACTTGAATAAAAGCCAATTAGCAAACACAGATGGCCCAATCACATTGGCCAAATTCCCCCACTACTTTTCCACTAGCTCAGCCCAGTGCTCACCAACTCTCCCAGCTTTTTTTTCAGTGGGCTTGACTTTTATTTGTCCCTTATTACAACAGTCTTGACTTCTGTTGTAATAGTCTTGAATTGTCTGTTTTGTCATTGAATTGTCCTTATCTGTTTAACATCTCTGGTGCAATTTTACTTTGATAGCACTTTTAATGCATTATAAGAAAGGAAACTTTAGACTTCCATTTCACAATGTGAATATATTCGTTTCCTCTTGTTGCTATAACAAATTACCACAAATTTATTGGCTTTAAATGAGACAAATTTATTCTCTTATAGTTCTGAAGATCAGACATCTGAAATCCATTTCCCCGGGCTAAAGTCAAGGTGTCAGCAAAGATGGTTCCTTCTAGAGGATCTGTGAAGAGGACCTTTTTCATTCCCTTTTCCAGCTTCTAGTATGGCTTTCCTGTATTTCTTGGCTCTGGCCCATTCTTCCATCTTTCAACACAGCAGCATAGACTCTGCAAGTCTCATTCAGCTTCTACCATTTCATGGCCTATCTTCTCTGATCTCCTTCCTGCATCCCTTTGAAACCCCAGCATAATCTTCCCATCTCAAGATCATTAACTCAGTGGCACCTGTAAAGTGCCTTTGCCATATAAGCTAATATTCACAGGTTCAGAGACTAGGATGTGGATATCTAACTGTGGACATTATTATTTAGCTTAGCACAGCAGATTAAAAAAATCTTTAATTAAAAAATTAAAACATAAAAAAAAACCTTTAAACAAAAAAACTCTCAAATCTAGGACTAGTTTCAAGCTTAATTTTACCAAAAGAATAAAATTTATTTACATGTTTTTTGAATATTTCTGGAAAAAGCCATTATATAAGGAAGACCTATTAGACCCACTATATACGTAATATTACAAAGTCAAACTTTCCTTTGCTTTGTATTTTGTTTGGACACTCACATCTGTGCATGGAAGACAAATGCACAGATGCAAGTCTCTTTTGTGTTACTTAGAATTTTGTATTTGGAAAATAAGTTTCTGTGCTGTGTATCATTTGGATAGTAAGGGTTTTAGGATAAGATTATTCTCTTTTTTACATGATATTTTAGGGAAATATTGATAAGAAGGGTGATGAAACTGCAGGATTTTGGTTATATATATATTGTTTACAAAAAATTTTATATTAGAGTATAGTCAATTAACAATATCATGTTAGTTTCAAGTGGACAGCAAATAGATTCAGCCATACACAGACATGGATCCATTCTCCCCTCCAACTCGCCTCCCATTCAAGCTGTCATATAACATTAAGTGCTATATAATATGTTCTTGTTGGTTATGTTTAAAATATAGCAGTGTATATGTTGATCTCAAACTCCCTAACTTCCCCCTATTCATCCCCCCTGGCAAATATAAGTTCATTCTCTGAATCCAGAATTATAGTTATATTTTTAACTGTTCCATCTTAATACTTACTGAATACCTGAATGCTATTTTAATGGAGTTTGGACTTGACAGAGCTCAGCATTTAAATTATAACCAATTTTACACTGTTTCATTTAGTTTTATACATGCCAAAGTAAAATAATTTTTTTAATGAAAAGGGATTTTTTAAAGCAATGTTTTATAATATTAAGTGCAATAATGTGAGTTCTCTATTAACATGCTGCAGGAGAGCCCCAAGAAACTCAGAAAACAAGTGAAGTGAAAGTAAAGTTGCACAGTCGTGTCAGACTCTGCGACCCCATGGAATGTAGCCTACCAGGCTCCTCCGTCCATGGGCTTTTCCAGGCAAGAGAAGTGGGTTGCCATTTCCTTCTCCAGGGGAGCTTCCCGACCCAAGGATCGAACCCAGGTCTTCTGCATTGCAGGCAGACGCTTTACCCTCTGAGACACCAGGGAAGCTTGGAAGCAGAATACAAGGCAAAGTTCTAAAAAAATACGCTGTCTGACCTGTGCACTAGCTATTCCACACCCACAGCACTCTTGTTCTTCCCACATGCCAGGCATGTTCCTGTCTTGGGATATTTATTCTTGCTCTCTCTACCAGAACACTTTCCCCAAAAAGCCTCCTGGCTCCCCAGTTCTTCCCTGTTAAGTCCTTGTCAAGAGTCACTTTTTTTTTTTTTAATTGGAGTATAATTGCCTTACAATGTTGTGTTAGTTTCAGCCATGCAACAAAGCAAGTCCGCTATATGTATACATAAACCCCCTCCCTCTGAAATCACCCTCCCACCTACCTCCTTCCCATCCATCTAGATCATCAGGAATAGAGACAGTAGAGGTAGAGAACAGACATGTGGGCACAGTGTGAGAAGGGAAGGGTGGGGTTAATTTGGAGATTAGGATTGACATACATATACTACCGTGTGTGTGTGTGTGTGTAAAATAGACAGCTAATGGGAAAAGTCTCTTTCTTAATGGGATCTTCCCTGATAGGATTGCATTACTTAAAATTACACATCACTCCCATGTTATTTAGGACTTCCCTGTAGCTCAAATGGTAAAGAACCTGTCTGCTATGCAGATTTCGATCCCTGGGTTGGGAAGTTCCTCTGGAGATGGAAATGGCAATCCACTCCAGTATTCTTGCCTGGAGAATTCCATGGACAGAGAGGCCTGGCGAGCTACAATCTATGGGGCCGCAAGGAGTCAGACCTGACTGAGAAACTAACACACACCCATGTTATTTACTTACATCTTTGTTTACTTAAATGAAGTGAAGATTCATCTTGTGAAATGCACAAATCTTAAATATTTCCCAGTGAAGATACAGAATATTTCCATCACCAAATATTTGCATTTCTGAATATCCTTGTTCCTCCCACCAATCAGTTATATATGGTAGCATATATACCCCTCCCTGCCCCATAGACAACCACTGTTTTCATTTCAATGACTGTTGTTTTTGAACATCATGAAATAGGACCTGCAAAATTTTCTTTTGTGTCTGTTTTTTTGTTGTTGTTCAACATATTTTTGAAGTATTTGCCAATGTAGTATCAGATATCTGTAGTTAGTTCCTGTTTATTGCTGAGCAGTATTGCATTGCGTAACTACATCACAGTTTATCCATTCTTATAGTTGAATGGATTATTTCCAGTTTAATGGAGTTATAGATTGTTTGGAGTTCAGATCAGTCGCTCAGTCCTGTCCGACTCTTTGCAACCCCATGAACCGCAGCATGCCAGGCCTCCCTGTCCATCACCAACTCCCAGAGTCCACCCAAACCCATGTCCATTGTGTCAGTGATGCCATCCAACTATCTCATCCTCTGCTATCCCCTTCTCCTCTGGCCCTCAATTTTTCCCAGCATCAGAGTCCTTTCCAATGAGTCAGCTCTTCGCATGAGGTGGCCAAAGTATTGGAGTTTCAGCTTCAGCATCAGTCCCTCCAGTGAACACCCAGGACTGATCTCCTTTAGGATGGACTGGTTGGATCTCCTTGCAGTCCAAGGGACTCTCAAGAGTCTTCTCCAACACCACAGTTCAAAAGCATCAATTCTTCGGCCCTCAGCTTTCTTCACAGTCCAACTCTCACATCTATACATGACTACTGGAAAAATCATAGCCTTGACTAGACAGACCTTTGTTGGCAAAGTAATGTCTCTGCTTTTTAATATGCTGTCTAGGTTGGTCATAACTTTTCTTCCAAGGAGTAAGTGTCTTTTAATTTCATGGCTGCAATCACCTTCTGCAGTGATTTTGGAGCCCAGAAAAATAGTCAGCCACTGTTTCCACTGTTTCCCCATCTATTTTCCATGAAGTTTCCAGTTAGGGACTATTTTTAATAAAGCTGCAATAAGTGCTTTTGTGTAGTATCTTTGTAGACATTGGTTTTCATTTCTCTTGTGTAAATACCTATAGTAGTCAAAATTCTCCAGAGGGGGAAAAACCCAACAAGTCATGTGTTTGTGTATAGAGAGAGGTTTGTTTTAAGGAATTCTCTCATATGATTATTGGAGGCTTGGAAAGTTCAAAATCAGATGAGGTAGGCTAGTGAGCCAGAGACTCAGGAAGAGTTGCAGTTCAAGTTAAAAATCAGTCTGCTGGCAGAATTCTTTCCTGCTCCTGAAAGATCAGCCTTTGTTCTATTATGGCCTTCACCTGATTGAAGAAAGCCCACCCACATTACAAAGGACAGTATACTTTATCAAAGTCCCCAAATTTAAATGGTATTCTCCTATACAATGAAATATTACTCTTCCATAAAAATGAACAAAATTCACTCATTTGTAGTGATGTGGATGGACCCAGAGTCTGTCATACAGGGTGAAGCATGTCAGAAAGAGAAAAATAAATATCATATATTAATATATCTATTGGAATGGAATATGATATCTACGGAATCTAGAAAAGTGGTACTGATGAATCTGTCTGCAAGGAAGGAATAAAGATGCAATCATAGAGAATGGACTTTTGGACACAGGAGGGGAAGGAGAGAGAGGGACAAACTGAGAGAGTAGCATAGACATATATATGCTGCTGCTGCTGCTGCTGCTAAGTCACTTCAGTCATGTCCGACTCTGTGCGACCCCATAGACGGCAGCCCACCGGGCTCCCCCATCCCTGGGATTCTCCAGGCAAGAACACTGGAGTGGGTTGCCATTTCCTTCTCCAATGCATGAAAGTGAAAAGGCAAAGGTGAAGTCGCTCAGTCATGTCTGACTTAGCGACCTCATGACTGCAGCCTACCAGGCTCCTCCATCCATGGGATTTTCCAGGCAAGAGTACTGGAGTGGGGTGCCATTGCCTTCTCCGATATATATGCGACCATATATAAATATTAATAGATAGATAGTGGGAAGCTGCTGTGTAGCACAGGAGCACAACTCGGTGCTCTGTGAGGACCTGTAGGGGTGGGATGGGGGAGGGAGGGAGGCTCAGAGGGGGATGTGTGTATGCAGCTGATTCACTGTGTTGTGTGGCAGAAGCTAACACAACACTGTAAAGCAATTATACTCCAGTTTACAAATTTAAAAAATTTTAAATGTCATTCTCACTCCCCTGCCTAAATAAACACCTTCACAGAAATATCCCAAATAATATTTGACTAAATATGTGGGTACCATGGCCCAGCCAAATTGAAAAATAAAATTATCCATCACAAGATCACAAGTAGTTTTATTTATTTCTTTCCAATATTTATCATTTTTATTTTTTTACTTAATTGCATAGATGGGGCTATAAACCTAACATTGAATGAAAGAAGTGAGATCAGATATCCATGCTCCATTCTCTACTGTAGAGGGAAAATGATCAATATTTTGCCATTATGTATTACATTAGCAATATGCTTTTCACAGATACTCTTTATCATATTGCAGATGTAATACTAATTTTCTGAGACTTTTAAAGAAAATAATCAGTAGATATTAAATTTTGCCAATGCTTTATTTCCCCAATCTTATTGAGGTGATTATATAGTTTTCTTCTTTATTCTGTTAATGTAGTAAATTGCACTGATTGATTCTAAATGTTAAAATAACTTTGCATTGCTGTAATAGACTGTACTTGGACATAATATATTATTTTTTATACATTGCTGGATTTAATTTGTCAGCACTTCATTTTGCCATTTATGTTAAAGACATTGCTCTGCAATTTTGCTTTTGTTTTTTATAATGACTTTGAGTTAGATAATATTTTCCCTTCCTGTATATTTTCAGGAAATGAGACCTTTGTGATCCGACGTACCTCTCAGAATCTTTGTTAAGGAAATGAACCAATGCAGGAAAATTGGATCTTCTCCCTAGGAATATGAAATTGGGCCCCAGAGAATAAAAAATATTGACGGGCTCCTCAGTAGGTACTGGGAACATGAAGAATCTGTATTTGTACCATTGGGGAACCCACCAATTAGAAATGCAGCCAGACTTAGAAATGAATCATTCTTAGGTGGAGAGGGAGAGGGAGAAATTGGATGCTTTATAGTTTCAAGGATAGGTTCCTCCTGAAGAATTAAACTTTTCCTCTTGGAGTTCATAAAATGCCCCTAAAGCTTATTTAAACTTTTCTAGGAGGTTAGAGGTGGAGGAATGCTCCCAAAATGACATTTGGTTGCCACTTATGTATTTCTTTGTATGTGTTTTTAAAAACTGTGTTTACATTTGGAAAAGCAAAGGAGAAAAGGAAAGATATAAACATCTGAATGCAGAGTTGCAAAGAAAAGCAAGAAGAGATAAGAAAGCCTTCCTCAGTGATCAATGCAAAGAAATAGAGGAAAACAACAGAATGGAAAAGACTAGAGATCTCTTCAAGAACATTAGAGATACCAAGGGAACAGCTCATGCAAAGATGGGCTCAATAAAGGACAGAAATGGTATGGACCTAACGGAAGCAGACGATATTAAGAAGAGGTGGCAAGAATACACAGAAGAACTGTACAAAAAAGATCTTCACAACCAAGATAATCACGGTGGTATGATCACTCACCTAGAGCCAGACATCCTGGAATGTGAAGTCAAATGGGCCTTAGAAAGCATCACTACGAACAAAGCTAGTGGAGGTGATGGAATTCCAGTTGAGCTATTTCAAATCCTGAAAGATGATGCTGTGAAAGCTGCACTCAATATGCCAGCACATTTGGAAAACTCAGCAGTGGCCACAGGACTGGAAAAGGTCAGTTTTCATTCCAATCCCAAAGAAAAGCAATGCCAAAGAATGCTCAAACTACTGCACAATTGCATTCATCTCACACGCTAGTAAATAATGCTCAAAATTCTCCAGGCCAGGCTTCAGCAATACATGAATCGTGAACTTCCAGATGTTCAAGCTGGTTTTAGAAAAGGCAGAGGAACCAGAGATCAAATTGCCAACATCCACTGGATCATGTAAAAAGCAAGAGAGTTCCAGAAAAACATCTATTTCTGCTTTATTGATTATGCCAAAGCCTTTGACTGTGCGGATCACAATAAACTATGGAAAATTCTTCAAGAGATGGGAATACCAGACCACCTGAGATGCCTCTTGAGAAACCTATATGCAGGTCAAGAAGCAACAGTTAGAACTAGACATGAAACAGACTGGTTCCAAATAGGAAAAGGAGTACGTCAAGGCTGTATATTGTCACCCTGCTTATTTAACTTATATGCAGAGTACATCATGAGAAACACTGGGCTGGAAGAAGCACAAGCTGGAATCAAGATTGCTGGGAGAAATATCAATAACCTCAGATATGTAGATGACACCACCCTTATGGCAGAAAGTGAAGAGGAACTAAAGAGCCTCTTGATGAAGGTGAAAGTGGAGAGTGAACAAGTTGGCTTAAAGCTCAACATTCAGAAAATGAAGATCATGGCATTTGGTCCCATCACTTCATGGCACATAGATGGGGAAACAGTGTCAGACTTTATTTTTTTGGGCTCCAAAATCACTGCAGATGGTGACTGCAGCCATGAAATTAAAAGACACTTACTCCTTGGAAGAAAAGTTATGACCAACATAGATAGCATATCAGAGAAGGCAATGGCACCCCACTCCAGTACTCTTGCCTGGAAAATCCCATGGCAGAGGAGCCTGGTAGGCTGCAGTCCATGGCGTCGCTAAATTCAGGCACAACTGAGCGACTTCCCTTTCACTTTTCATGCATTGGAGAAGGGAATGGCAACCCACTCCAGTTTTCTTGCCTGGAGAATCCCAGGGACAGAGGAGCCTAGTGGGCTACTGTCTATGGGGTTGCACAGAGTTGGACACGATTGAAGCAGCTTAGCAGCAGCAGCAGCAAATAGCATATTGAAAAGCAGAGATATTACTTTGCCAACAAATGTCCATCTAGTCAAGGCTATGGTTTTTCCAGTGGTCATGTATGGATGTGAGAGTTGGACTGTGAATTCAGCTGAGCGCCGAAGAATTGATGCTTTTGAACTGTGGTGTTGGAGAAGACTCTTGAGAGTCCCTTGGACTGCAAGAAGATCCAACCGTCCATTCTGAAGATCAGCCCTGGGATTTCTTTGGAAGGAATGATGCTAAAGCTGAAACTCCAGTACTTTGGCCACCTCATGCAAAGAGTTGACTCTTTGGAAAAGACTCTGATGCTGGGAGGGATTGGGGGCAGGAGGAGAAGGGAACGACAGAGGATGAGATGGCTGGATGGCAGTACTGACTCGATGGACGTGAGTCTGAGTGAACTCCGGGAGTTGGTGATGGACAGGGAGGCCTGGTGTGCTGTGATTCATGGGGTCGCAGAGTCGGACACGACTGAGCGACTGAACTGAATTGATTACATTTTCGGAAAAAAAAAATTGGCTGAAAGTAGAAATAGTGAGGCTGACAACCATTCTAGCTGCTTTCAGTAATTTATTAACATTCCATTTCTTTAATCAAATAGCTGACTGACTTGAAATTAATAGAAAAGCATGGTGAGATTTTATTCACATCACTATTATGTGCAGAGTATACTTTATATATTATATATATAAATTCAAATGTAACCTTTGTGTTTCATAAATATATTTTTGTCCCTAATGGAATCTTGTAACAAAATTCTTAAGGAGCTCTGAGACTTCTGGGCACTCAAACAGCTTTAGGTTTAAATTAACTTAGGAATTGATTTCCACTTCAAATAGTGTTACTAAATGCAAAAGTATAGATTGGATCACTTCTTTAAGAAGGAATCTTCAAATTGATAGGTCTAAATTTTACCCCTGAATACTGTTTCAACTTAAACTGTTTATACATGAAAAACCCCGTGACACCTAATTTAGTGGCAAATGCAATTATATAGCTCTTGAAGGGAAGTTCTTCACCAGCTAGGAGGCAAATAGTGAAAACTGCCTCTTACTCTGGTGTCTGCTTTCTGCTCTATCATCTAGCAAGGGTAAGGATTTAATGAAAAAAAAAAAAAAAGATTTTCCTGTTTATATTCCAGAAGAGAACACTGAGAAAAGAATTTGGAAAAGCTGAATTAGGGGTATTTATATCTTTGAATCATGGTGAGTCTGTTCACTGTTTACTTGGATGTCGTGGATAAATGACATCTCTGTTTAGCATTGTTTCATCAGAAAACTTATTCTAAGTCAACTCCCTTTATTGTTCTATACACAATTTGTAGATAATTTTATATTCTCCCATGGCATTAATACCCTCTGTAATTTTAAGAACTATTGAACTGATTGGTCTTGAATTAAATACACACACACACACACACACACACACAGATTTTATTTTGAGCTCTCTTTGGAAACTAATATAGTTTTGTATCTAATATTTTCAAAAACTCCACATATTGGTATAAAATATATAGAAAATAATTGTCAACCTTCTAAGATTTACTTTTTAGGAAAAAAAAAATGAATGGATAAAATGGTTGCCAACAGATATTCCCCAAGGGAATATTATTCAACCCATTTTTTACTACTGAATTTAGTCACACACTGAATATTATTTTAAGAAAGTTTTTGGCTTTTCCTTAAAATTCTTTCTACTCCACATTTGAGTCCTTTCTTTGGAAGAGAGGCTGGTTACTGGATGTTTGGACTGAAGAACAGTGGCGTTTGGGAATTCCAATTCCTCTCGTCATTTCAAGTACAAGCAAAAAATTCACTCTATTACTTTTTATTTTCTTTAGAATGAAATCAGGAGCTAGAGGATTGTGTGTACTCTTCGTTGAAGCCTCAGACACAGGAGTGGGCTTCATACCTACTAGAGAAAAGGCTCCACTCTATTGCCAATCAGACCTTGGCTGAGCTTAGGAATGTTTTTGGCTGTGGTGCCTCTGGGAAGCCTGGGCTCAAATGAGATACAGCTCCTGTGGGGGTTGATGGTATTAGGGAAGCACAATAGAACATTCCCAGCGAGTTGAAATTACAGGAAGACCTAAGGTTCCTGTTTGAAGTCTGGTCCATTTTCCACCAAGAAGGAATTAAAACTCTGGCCAGGTTTCTATTTTATCCTCCACCATGAGATGAAAAAATATAATCTCTCTAAGAGGTCAGAAAATAAAGATATCATATATAGAAAATTTTAACTCCTTCATCAGATAATTTTATCCTTAAAATAAGACCAGGGAAATTTAATATTAAAAAAATAAAAATAGATTTCAGTTCTTCACAGACTATACAAATTTTCCATATCAGTTTGTCCTCCTTGGAGCTGGGGAGTGGGGGGTGGGGCTTTTATTTTGAACTAATTTTAAATTTACAGAAAAGCTGAAAACATTGTACAGAAATTTTTATTTACTAAGCATCTGGCATCCACTAATGTTCGCATCTTACACAATGTAATGTTGTCAAACTTGGAAATTAACATTAATTAAGACTTCCTGGTGGCTCAGACAGTAAAAGCATCTGCCTACAATGCAGGATACCTGGGTTCAATCCCTGAGTCAGGAAGATCCCCTGGAGAAGGAAATGGCAACCCACTCCAGTACTCTTGCCTGGAAAAATCCCATGTAACCTGGTAGGCTACAGTCCATGGGGTTGCAAAGAGTCGGACACGACTGAGCAACTTCACTTTCACTTTCAAATTTTACCAGTTTCTCCATTAATGTCTTTTTTTTTCTGTTCCAGGAACCTAAGATACTGTATTTTAAAAATATATATTATATTGATATTTGGCAAAACTAATACAGTTATGTAAAGTTTAAAAATAAAATAAAATTAAAAAAAAATATATATATATATTAATAAAGTTTAGTTTTAAAATCAGTGGTAGGTTCACAGCAAAATTATGTTGAGAGTACAGAGAGTTATCCTATATCCCCTATCCCCACGCATGCACTGCTGCTGCTGCTAAGTCGCTTCAGTCATGTCTGACTCTGTGCGACCCCAGAGACGACAGCCCACCAGGCTCCCCCATCCCCGGGATTCTCCAGGCAAGAACACTGGAGTGGGTTGCCATTTCCTTCTCCACCACGCATGCACAGCCTTCCCCATTATACAGATCCACATCAGAGTGCACATTGGTTACAATCTATGAGCCTACAGGGACACATCATTATCACCCAAAGTCCATATTTTACATTAGGGCCTACTCTTGGTGTTCTGAAGTTGAAGTTAGTCGCACAGTCGTGTCCAACTCTTTGCGATTCCATGGACTGCAGCCTGGTCCTGCTCCTCTGTCCATGGAATTCTCCAGGCAAGAGTACTGAAGTGGGCTGCCATTCCCTTGGTGTTCTACATTCTATGAAAATTGGGACAAATGTGTAGTGACATGTTTTGTACAGAATAGCTTCCTTGCTATAAAATCCTCTAGGCTCTACCTGTTCATCTCTCCTCCCCACTACACTGCTGGCAACCACTAATCTTTTTACTATCTCCATAACTTTGCCTTTTCCATAATATCTTACTATTGGAATCACAAATGATGTAATGTTTTCAAATTGGTTTCTTTCAGTCAGTATTATGTATTTACGTTTCTTCCATATCTCTTCTTAGTCCGGCAGTTCCTTTTAGTGATGAACAACATTCCATAATCTAGATATACAACAGTTTATTAATCCATTCACCTATCGAAGGATATCTTGGTTACTTCCATGTTTTGGCGGCTATGCATCAGTGGTTATAAACCTTCACATGCAGGTTTTTATGTAGATATAAGTTTTCAGTTCATTTGAGTGAATACCCTGGAGTAAGATTGCTGGATCATATGATAAAAGTGTGTTGTTTTGCAAGAAATCACTATGCTGTCTTCCAAAGTGTCTGTACTATTTTGTATTCCCACCATCAGTGAATGAGGGTTCTTGTTGCACCACATCCTTGACTGCATTTAGTGTTATTAATGTTACACATTTTGATTGTTCTAGCAGGTATGTGATGTTGCACAGAGTTTTTATTTCTCCCTATTAATGCCCTCCAATCTTAGTAGTTCCTCAATCTTCCCTTTTTTAATGATCTTAAAATCTTTGGAGAATTATTTCGTAGATGTCCCTCAAATTGAACTTAGATCTGATGTTTTCTCATGACTGGAATGAGATGAATTTATGCTGTTTTAACCAGAACACCACAGAAAACTATTTGCATCCTTTTCAGTGTGTTTATCAAAGAGTACATTAAGTCAATATAATGCTCTTATCACTTGAGATACTAAACAATCAATTGGTTATGATGGTGTCTGCTGAGTTTCTCATAAATTATGAAATATTCAGAGTAAAGAAATATATTTCAGGGGAAATACTTTGAAGCTATTCAAACCATGTGTCTCTGCAAACTTCTACCTATATTTAGCATATCCAGGTACAGTTGATCTATGAGTTAAGCCCCCAAATTCTCAGTATTTATTTTTTTGATCAAATTGTTCAAACTTTGGCCCATTATGAACTTCTTCAGGTTCACTCCTATGTGCTTTAAACAAACTCCCATCATTTTTTTAAAGCATACATTTATTTTTTTGGCAGAATGACTGTACTGGTTATTCTTATTCCAGTCTTTCCCCTTTCCTTATTGATAAAATTATGGAAGACAGACTATCTGAGGAATGATAAGTATGTTTCTGACCTGAACAGTTGTATGAATCTGAGGGGCCTTTATTTTTACTTATTCCTTTCATTTTCTTTTTCCTGGAGAAGGTGTGAGTGTAAAAAAGATTCAGAATTAGGAATTCATTTTTGGACATTCAGTTCAGTCTCTCAGTTGTGTCCCACTCTTTGCGACCCCATGAATTGCAGCACACCAGGCCTCCCTGTCCATCACCAACTCCCGGAGTTCACTCAGACTTAAGGTCCATCGAGTCAGTGATGCCATCCAGCCATCTCATCCTCTGTTATCCCCTTCTCCTCCTGTTCCCAATTAGATAAGCTTAATTTTAACTGAGTATTGGACAGTCAAATACAGCTGTTAAACAGGAAGTACATTATTAATCAAATTCTCAGGAGATGGGGCTATAGATAAACCTTAGAATTATCAGCATATAAATGGTAGTAACTGTAGGGCTAGATAACATCACTTAGGGAAGGAGTGAAAGTGAAAGTGAAGTCGCTCAGTCCTGTCGAATCTTTGTGACCCCATGGACTGTATCGCCTCCGTCCATGGGATTTTCCAGGCAAGAGTACTGGAGCGGGTTGCCATTGCCTTCTGCAGAGGATCTTCCCGACCCAGGGATCCAACCTGGGTGATAGACAAAAGAAATGCATTGTGGATTAGAAACATGGCAATCCAATGTTTAAGAACTAAGAAGAGTAAGAGAAGGAGACAGTAAAGGATGCTGAGAAGGACTTACACATGAAGTGGGATTAAAATGAAGGATGTTTGGTATACCAGAGCCAATGGAAGAAAGAATTTCAACACAGGTTGGTTTACTTTGTAAAATGTGGTTAAATGTCCAGTAATTGAAGACCAAGACCAGAGTACTGGATTTAGCAAAATGGTATTCACATAACCAGGAAAATATACTGCAGAGTTGATTTCAACTTAACTTTTCTCTCTTTATGCTGCCACTCTGATGACCTGCTTCATGCTAAGATATGGCACTATATTTTTTTACTTTTAGCCCATTTCTGGTGGGGTCAGGAATTTGCTGATAAGAAAACTGCACCCTCACCTCCTGGGATGATAGGTTTTGTCCTTGTGGAAAGGAAGGTCTACTTTTGACAAATGTGTTTCCTGAAACCTTGCAAAGTCTGCTCTTGAACATCTCCATCAACCAGATCAATTTTCCTGCACTGGATAGCCTTTTAAAATAGATTTTGCTTTATGCTTGCTTAATCTCATCAGCTGAGCACCTTAGAATTGATGCTTTTGAACTGTGGTGTTGGAGAAGACTCTTGAGAGTCCCTTGGACTGAAAGGAGATCCAACCAGTCCATTCTGAAGGACATCAGCCCTGGGTGTTCTTTAGAAGGAATGATGCTAAAGCTGAAACTCCAGTACTTTGGCCACCTCATGTGAAGAGTTGACTCATTGGAAAAGACTCTGATGCTGGGAGGGATTGCGGGCAGGAGGAGAAGGGGACGACAGAGGATGAGATGGCTGGATGGCATCACTGACTCGATGGATGTGAGTTTGAGTGAACTCCGGGAGATGGTGATGGACAGGGAGGCCTGGCGTGCTGTGATTCATGGGGTCACAGAGTAGGACATGACTGAGTGACTGAACTGACTGAACTGAATCTCATCAAAGATTCAGTTTCCTTTTTTCTCTATTTTTTTAAAAAGTAGATTTCAAAGAAAAAATAGTGGCAGAAACATATTTTGTGTATTGTGTCTCTACCATATAAATTAATGTTAGATTACAATGAAGCTCTATATTGTTTTGTTCCTGATTATAATGAATTCCCTGAAATAGGACCTAGAACTTTGAAGTAGAACAATAAATATTTTTTAAAGAAATTAAAGAATACTTTACTAAAAGTTCAGTTAATTTTAAATCATATGTAAAAATTCAGTGATCTCTATTTACTTAAAAAAAAAAAAGGTTGATGTTCTTTCAAAGATAGGGTGTTCATTTTATTTTTTTAATTTTAAAATTCTATTTGCTCTATAAAATATTTTTCTCTAGTGTTGGTTTCTGTTTGATTTGTTACATTTATTTCAAAGAAATTTTTTCCCAAATGTTTGGTGATTCAAGGCTATCTGTGAATCTTTACTTTTGAGTTGTCCCAATCATCTATCTTTGTTATTGTATCCTATCTTGGGATAATGGGATAGATGAAGATATGCTATTTGGATGAATTTTCTGGTTGCTTTCTTCCTAGGATGTGTGTAGCCTTCTGCAATTCTTCCTTATCTCTTCAGTTACAAAGCCAGTATTTAATTATTTAATCTAAAGGCAAACACCTCCTTTTGCAGTTACTTAGCCAAAATGAGGAATATGGTAGGAGTCATCACTCCATACTGCTCTGATTTGTTGATAAATTAATCAGATTAATGAAGAACACCCTTTACTCTTAGCATTTCACTGAACTTCTCTTAATTTTCCATTCCATTTAAGTAGAATTCTATACTCATTTTGCTTTCTCTATCTTCCAGAGTGTTAGGATGCATTTTCTCAAAGGTGCTAATATCAAGTAGAAATGTTTCACAGCTAGTGACAGATGGTAGAAACGATAATGGTGACGTTGGAAATCTCTCACCTAATCCAGTGACTAAGAGTCCAGAATACATGTGGGAATTTCAGTGTTTGTGATCTTAGGCCCCTCCTATCTTTCTGGTCCACTCTGCCGCACTGCTCTTCTCAAGGTCCAGTGGGACAATGGAACACCAACCATCATGCCTGCATTTCAGGCAGGAAGTGGGTAAGGGGGAGTGGAAAAAGAGCACTAGCAAATTGTCTTTTCCTCTCTTAAGGAACTTAAGTCTTATAATTTCCCTTATGCTTCACTGACTACATTTAGCTGTTCTTAAAAATTGAATAACCTACAGGCATGTTTTTTTTCTATTCTATTGTGGTATCTCAACTTCTCATTTCAACTTAGTCATCACCTGTAATTCATTGTAAAACAATCCCTATTCTGAAACATAGCCCTGCACTAAGTAAATGGGCTTGGACCTTATCGATTAGATAGGCTTGAGCTCATACTCTATTTCTTGAAGTGGATTTCAGGACTCAAAGAGCAATTATATGCATAACTTCTAAAGATAAGAACCCGGTAAACATAGTCCACCGTGTTCCATGTGACATGCAATTAGTCCCTAATGTACTGAGGCCTAATTAAAGCATTAAAACAAAGCAAAACTCAAACGTTCAGGCCCTCCCTAAAAATGTGGACCTGCTATCACAATAAATAAATTGGTAATTTCACAATAGTATTGGAGAATATAGTGAACAAAGAGGTAATATCTGACAACATGAAATAGTCTTTCGATATCCCACATTTACTTTTTGACTATTAAATGTGAGCTTCAGGATGGATATTTTTATAATGTAGCCTAAGGAATGATAAAGGAAGCAAAAGAAAATTACACACAAGGCCGTATGATGTTATTCCCCATCTTACATTTTTTAATATACTACCTGATGTGTCAGGTGAGAGGACTTGCTAGTAACATATTACATTTCTAAAGGCTTTATAATACATTTTATTATTTTTAATCTAATTTTAATTTTATATTGGAGTATAGTTGATTTACAATGCTGTATTACTTTCAGGTATAGCACACAGGGATTCAGTTATACATATACACATGTCCATTCTTTTTCAGATTCTTCTCCCATAAAGGATATTAGAGAATATTGAGTAGAGTTCCCTTGCTACTGTATAGCTTCTGTATACTTATTGGCTATCTATTTTATGTATAGTAGCATGTGTATGTTAATCATGAACTCTTAATTTATCCCTCCCCCTACAACTCCCCTTTAGTAACCATAAATTTTGTTTTCAAAATCTGTGAGTCTCTGTTTTATTAAAAAATTCATTTGACTCAGTTTTTTAGATTCCACATATAAGTGATATCATATTTGCCTTTCTGTGACTTACTTCACTTACTATGATCACCTCAATGTCCATCCATGTTGCTGCAAAAGGCATTATTTTGTTCTTTTTATAGTTGAGTAATATTCCATTGTATATATGTATAACACCTTCTTAATCCATTCTCCTGTCTATGGACATTTAGGTTGCTTCTATGTCTTGGCTACTGTAAACAGCACTCCAATGAACATTAGGGTTCATGAATCTTTTTGAATTATGGTTTTCTCTGGATATGCTCGGGAGTGGGGTTACAAAGTCATATGGTAGCTCTGTTTTTAGTTTTTTAAAGGAACCTCCATACTGTTCTCCAGAATGGTTGTACCAATTTATATTCCCATCAACAATGTAGGAGGGTTTCCTTTTCTCCACACCCTCTCCAGCATTTATTATTTACAGATTTTTTTGATGATGGCCAATCTGATGGCCATTCTGATCATCTCCCAGTGTGAGGTGATACCTTATTGCAGTTTTGATTTGTATTTCTCTAATAATTAGTAACGTTGAGCATCTTTTCAGGTTCTCTTTGGCCTATATGTGTTCTTTGGCCTATATGAGTTCTTTGCAGAAATGTCTGTTTAGATCTTCTGCCCATGTTTTAATTGGGTTCTTTCTTTTTTTGAGATTGAGCTGCATGAACTGTTTATACATTTTGCAGATTAGTCCTTTATCAGTCACTTCATTTGCAAATATTTTATACCATTTTGTATGTTATCTTTTCATTTTGTTTATGGTTTCCTTTGCTGTCCAAAAGTTTTTGAGTTTAATTAGGTCCCATTTGTTTATTTTTGTTTTTTGTTTGTTTTATTATTTTATTTTTTAACTTTACAATATTGTATTGGTTTTGCCATATATCAACATGAATCTGCCACAGGTATACACGTGTTCCCCATCCTGAACCCTCCTCCCTCCTCCCTCCCCATTCCATCCCTCTGGGTCGTCCCAGCGCACCAGCCCCAAGCATCCAGTATCGTGCATTGAACCTGGACTGGCGACTCATTTCATATATGATATTATACATGTTTCAATGCCATTCTCCCAAATCTTCCCACCCTCTCCCTCTCCCACAGAGTCCATAAGACTGTTCTATACATCAGTGTCTCTTTTGCTGTCTCATATACAGGGTTATTGTTACCATCTTTATAAATTCCATATATATTTTTTTGTTTTTATTTTCATGATTCTAGGAGGTTGATCCAAAAAGATCTTGCTGCTATATATATCAAAGGGTGTTCTGCCTATGTTCTCCTCTAAGAGTTTTAGAGTATCTGGTCTTACATTTAAATCTTTAATCCATTCTGAGTTTATTTTTTATAATGTTTTTTAATATCTTATAGGGAAATACACCCATATTCTCTTTTCTATTTTATTTTTCTCATATTTAGTTGATATATTTATTCTTCCATAAAAATGTTAAAACTTTTCAGCTTCAAAGTAAAAGTTATTAGGATGTGTTGGGTTTTGATGAATAAATATCATTGTTATTGGGGAAAACACATGAAGCAGATAAAGTTTAAAATATCATTTTATTACAAAGTGAATGCTAGAAGGAAAGATATGGCTTAGATGTAAAAAAAAATAATGGGTTTCCTAAATTTAGGTCCCAGATTTAGACTTACCTAGGCAGGAGAAATATCGATAACCTCAGATATGCAAATGACACCACCCTTATGGCAGAAAGTGAAGAGGAACTAAAAAGCTTCTTGATGAAAGTAAAAGAGGAGTGTGAAAAAGTTGCCTTAAAGCTCAACATTCAGAAAACGAAGATCATGTCATCTGGTCCCATCACTCCATGGCAAATAGATGGGGAAACAGTGGAAACAGTGTCAGACTTTATTTTTTGGGGCTCCAAAATCACTGCAGATGGTGACTGCAGCCATGAAATTAAAAGACGCTTACTCCTTGGAAGGAGAGTTATGACCAACCTAGATAGCATATTCAAAAGCAGAGATATTACTTTGCCAACAAAGGTCCGTCTAGTCAAGGCTATGGTTTTTCCTGTGGCCATGTATGGATGTAAGAGTTGGACTGTGAACAAAGCTGAGTGCCGAAGAATTGATGCTTTTGAACTGTGGTGTTGGAGAAGACTCTTTGAGAGTCCCTTGGACTGCAAGGAGGTCCAACCAGTCTATTCTAAAGGAGATCAGTCCTGGGTGTTCATTGGAAGTACTGATGCTAAAGCTGAAACTCCAGTACTTTGGCCACCTCATGCAAAGAGTTGACTCATTGGAAAAGACCCTGATGCTGGGATAGACTGGGGGCAGGAGAAGGGAACAACAGAGGATGAGATGGCTGGATGGCATCACCGACTCGATGCACGTGAGTTTGAGTGAACTCTGGGAGTTGGTGATGGACAGGGAGGCCTGGCGTGCTGCGATTCATGGGGTCGCAAAGAGTCGGACACAACTGAGCGACTGAACTGAACTGAGGCAGTCCTAGATGGTGCTGGAATACTACAGGTGCCCCAAGGCATAGCAGAAATGTGCTGTTTTGTCTATTGCAGGTAACACACCAGACAGGATGCTCTTTGGGCAGACAGATTACAAAGAAAGATAAAGGGAATATGTGGAGGCTATCCATACCCATTTCTTTAGCCTAAACCCACTCAGAAGAAAATGGACTCTTCGTTCCATGAATAAGTGAGATGGTGAAATGATAGTAAGCATGTTAAACTAATGAATATTCCCTCCATACTGGAAGACAGAGGAGTAGAAACTATGATTTCTCTTTAATAGCTGGAATAAAAAATAGATATATATTGTATTTATATGTTAATTTGATATAACTTTAAGTATTTCTATCCTGTTTTTCTATCAAATGAAATTAAATCCGTTAATTTAGTTGAGTTCTGTGACCTTAAAAATGAGCTAGAACATGTTAAAACATTTGGCCTACCATCTATTCTGAGTGTCATTTCTTGAGAAATCTTGATTCTTTTATGATTAATAACAGTTTAGACTTTCTTAATTTCTCTTGAATCATTTATAAGTAATGCTTTCCTAAACATTTTCATTCCATCCTGATAGTAAAATCTATTGGCATAGCATTGTAAATAATGTTTTCCATAATTTCTTACTCTCTTCCACATCTAGATACTGTATACTTTATTCTATTTTGAATTCCAAGTGTTTAGACCCTGGCACATGGTTGGAACTTAATAAATATGTATTGATTATATTTGCTTTCAGAACTGTATTCCAGCATAGGGAATGACACAAATTTGATCTATATGCTTTGGCACTGGCAGAATTCTCATAAAGGAAACATGAGATTTCATAGTGATTATTTATCCTACATTGTACACCTGCCAAGTACTATTGTTAAAGGCAAAAATAATTTTAGGAACAGGGATATTATATGAGAAAATGGAATTTAATAATAAAATATTTATGAAACCAATACAATTGTGACAATACACATAATTTATTTTGTTGTCTACTCCATATATTGGAGACAAGTATTGAAAACAGACCCTAGATGTGTTTGGAACATTTTTCTATCTTCCATTAAGAATGTAAAAATTAAAGTCACCTAATATGTTATCTCAAATACACAAGTTGTTTTGTGAATCTGTAAACTATTTACTAGATAGGAGAGTAATTTTTTTCATCTTGCCCCTCCCC
This sequence comes from Bubalus kerabau, assembly GCF_029407905.1. NCBI lineage: Eukaryota > Metazoa > Chordata > Mammalia > Artiodactyla > Bovidae > Bubalus > Bubalus kerabau. The sequence continues at coordinate 143,610,032 of NC_073624.1, read as the reverse complement.
TTTTTTTTCTTTTTGAATGTTTATTTTACTATCTACTCCTTATATGTAATTTGGTATTCCAGGTGGTAGAAGATCAGGTTGGGAAGGGATGTATTTAAGATATTAGAGGGATAAAAAGTAGAAGGAAATGAAAAAGCAAAATTTAGTTTTTGGCAACCCACTCCAGTACTCTTGCCTGGAAAATCCCATGGATGGAGGAGCCTGGTAGGCTGCAGTCCATGGGGTCGCTAAGAGTCGGACACGACTGAGCGACTTCACTTTCACTTTTCACTTTCATGCATTGGAGAAGGAAATGGCAACCCACTCCAGTATTCTTACCTAGAGAATCCCAGGGACCAGGAAGCCTGGTGGGCTGCCATCTATGGGGTCGCACAGAGCTGGACATGACTGAAGCGACTTAGCAGCAGCAGCAGTTTTTAAAAAATTCCCAGATAACTCAAATTTAAGCACAAAGTTTCTCCAATAAACTGATCAGTATGAAGGGCTAATTACAAAGTGCAAAAGACCTAGGAGTACAGATGATAATCCATTATTAATTTTAACACGGCCTTGTTATTAAGTTATTGTAATTCAGCTCCAAACTCACCATTTATTTTTGCTCTCTAAGGTTGGAGCTGGGGCTCTTCAATGCATATTTCTGCATTACTTGTTGGCTCTAAGTAAAGGCTTGACTATTAGCCTAGATTAGTTGGGCCACTACAATGTTGGTGGAAGGCAATGGGCCTTGCTTCTTCCTGTCTGTTTCCTGTGAGTTACTATTTGCCTGTGATTCCCATGAATGTCACACATCAGCAGTGCTGCTTCAGTGCAGAAACATCCCCCTTGGCAGTAGAGGATGAAATTCAGGCTAAAATTTATCCAACATTCTCAAAAGCATCCTCCATGTTCCTCGCTCCAAGAAACCTATACCAGCCAAGCAATGCTTTCTCTTCAGAGTGCTGAGTTTCAGCTGCATTGCCTACCCTCTCTATTCCACAAGTTAATAATGCTAATCTTTCTCTTTGTTGCTACTTCCTGCAGTGGCTACATCACTGACTCTTTGCATTCCTCTTTTTTTTTTTTTAATTCAAGAATAATTGCAACAGTGTGTTGGTTTCTGCCACATATCAACATGGATCAACCACAGGTATACATATGTCCCCTCCCTTGTAAGCCTCCCTCCAGCATTACTCTTTTACTTTTTACAAAGTAACAACTTTATATGTAGTTAATAATTATTTGTCTTGAGTTCACCCTGTTTATATGATTTGTGTGATTTCTATCTCTTAAAGCATCCTGACTGATAGAAACACTGATCCAGCTGTCAAGAGAATTTATCTATTTGTCTTTACCATATAATGAGATGTCCTGTCCTGAAGCATATGTGATTTCAAAGTCAGGTTAAGCAGAGTTCTAACTGGGTTCCATCACTTCCTTTTGACTGATTGGGGATTTGTGCCTTACAAGATTGGGGGAAAAGTTATTTTAATCTTTCTAAGTTTCAGTCTCTTTAACTAAAAATAAAACCTACTCTTACGTTTGTAAGGATTAAATGAGATAATGTTTGAAAATGATGTAGGATGTGCTTAATAAAGGATACAGATGATGATTGTGATAAAAATGGTGATAAAACACATTGCTAAGTTTCAGTTACTTAGCAGTGAAAGTTTTGTACTTAGCTTACCTGCCTTTTTTTAGGCCTAAAATTCTGAAATCTAGACGTATCAAGTGATACAGCAAGGTTATAAAATCAGTGACAAGTAATAAACTATTGATTATAGCTAGAGTCTTGGAACATGCTCACCTACTAGAATTTCCAAAATAATGTATCATTTCAAGATTATCATTCCAAAGTGAAGAACTAAAGAGCCTCTTGATGAAAGTGAAAGAAGAGAGTGAAAAAGTTGGCTTAAAACTCAACATTCAGAAAACTAAGATCATGGCATCTGGTCCCATCACTTCATGGCAAATAGAAGGGGAAACAGTGGAAACAGTGACAGACTTTATTTTGGGGGGCTCCAAAATCACCGCAGATGGTGACTGCAGCCATGAAATTAAAAGATGCTTGCTCTTTGGAAGAAAAGCTATGGCCAACCTAGACAGCATGTTAAAAAGCAGAGACATTACTTTGCCAACAAAGGTCCATCTAGTCAAAGCTATGGTTTTTCCAGTAGTCATGTATGGATGTGAGAGAGCTGAGTGCTGAAGAACTGATGCTTTTGAACTGTGTGTTGGAGAAGACTCTTGAGAGTCCCTTGGACTGCAAGGAGATCCAACCAGTCCATCCTAAAGGAAATCAGTCCTGGATGTTCATTGGAAGGACTGATGCTGAAGCTGAAACTCCAATATTTTGGCCACCTGATGCAAAGAACTGATGCATTGGAAAAGACCCTGATGCTGGGAAAGATTAAAGGCAGGAGGAGAAGGGGACGACAGAGGATGAGACGGTTGGATGGCATCACCGACTCAATGGACATGAGCTTGAGTAAGCTCTGGGAGTTGGTGATGGACAGGGAAGCCTGGCATGCTGCCATGGGTTGCAAAGAGCTGGACACGACTGAGCAACTGAACTGAACTATGACATTAAAACACCAACTGACATAATATCAAGGATCGTGATTTGCATGGGAAAGTAACAGTCAGTGATGAAATGTATATATTAAAAAAGAACATTCTGCATTAACAATAAGAGAAATTAGTCCAGAGGAAACTTACATCCATATTTAGCATGCAGAAGAGTCTTTCTTCAGAGAAACAGTAGAGTATGTTGTGTAAATCATGGACTTGGCATCAGCTTGCCTGGGCTCAAAGCTGTATGATTTGGTAGTTATGTGAACTTTGGCTATATACATGATTTCATTGTGTCTCAGGTCCCTCATTTATAAATGAGGATAGTAATTCCTGACTCCTGGCTTTAAATGAGCTATTACAAATAAAGCACTTAGAATATTGTCTTTCATGTTAAAAAGTTTTGCATTAAAAAAAAAAAGTTTTGCATTTTATGAAATTTAATACTCACATAGCAATGTGTTACCAGAATGACTTCAAGTTCTTCCCCCATACTTTTTGTGCTATAAAAAAGTGTAGCTTTAGTTTATAGAAGTTTCAAATAATTGCTTTGACTACATGCAATTTATAAAACACAAGGCTGCCACGTGAAAGGCCATTGCCACTTTCCTACCATGTCCTGGCATCACACTGTAATAATTCTGAATTATATGGGATTGTAATTACATGTGATGTTTTCATCAATAGATAAATTCTGTGGTGTAATTAAAACACATATTTAGGCTGAATTAGGGTGTGAGGAATTGGCTGGTCCATTAACTTGGCCGGGTGCAAATTATTTCTTATCCTTCCTATTTCTTACCTTTTTCTTGAGATTTTCTATGTAATGCCCTTTAGCTAAAAAGTAATCATCTCTCATAAAGAGGATATTGATCACAGAAATGCTTCCACTGTGAAGAAAACAATACGAATGAAATACTTAGTGAATGGTGAGTTATAGCATAAGGAAAATATAACCAATTGATTTGGCCACCAAAAATGAATTGGAACTGAATACTCACTTCTCTTTGGGAAGGTAGTTGATCTTAGCTTAGTCACAAAAAGGAAGACAGTGATAAAAGATGGGGAAAAAAAGAGCTGAGATGAGTTTTTCCAAAGCACAGAAGTAGGTAAAGTTGATTGATAGCTTGTGTTACTCTCAGTGTAAGGCTCCATCAATATAATTAAATTAAAAGCGAAGAGCTGCTTTAGAATTTTCTCATCACTCCTCAAAATCATAAGGGAGTCTGTTAACAAAGCTGCTTTCTCACACACCAGAAAGTTCAAAGGAATTGAAACAAATAAGGCCAGAGTCATGAGACTGTCTTACTCTTTTGTCTTCATTATATTTCATCAAGTCTCTGGTACAAAGCATGTGAGTAACAATAGAAAGACCACATTGCATATGAGTAAGACTCTCACAGTCTTTATCTGAGTTTGGATTTAACTACAGAAATTTATATATCAGTTAGATATTAAACTCCCTGTATTTATGCAAAACAACACCAATTGAACTCTTACTATGTTCTAAGCTAGGTACTATGCATAGAAAATAAGACAATAAGACTTCAGAATAAGTAAGCCAGAAAGAAAAACACCAATACAGTATACTAACGCATATATATGGAATTTAGAAAGATGGTAACAATAACCCTGTGTACGAGACAGCAAAAGAGACACTGATGTATAGAACAGTCTTATGGACTCTGTTGGAGAGGGAGAGGGTGGGAAGATTTGGGAGAATGGCATTGAAACATGTGTAATATCATGTATGAAACGAGTTGCCAGTCCAGGTTCAATGCACGATACTGGATGCTTGGGGCTGGTGCACTGGGACGACCCAGAGGGATGGTGTGGGAAGGGAGGAGGGAGGAGGGTTCAGGATGGGGAGCACATGTATACCTGTGGCGGATTCATTTTGATGTTTGGCAAAACTAATACAGTGTTTCAGGTTTAAAAATAAAATAAATTTTAAAAAAAATGAAACCAGTTGTAATTTCTTAGAATTATATGTATCTTTGCCCTTAGATATAATAAATATGTGTAGAAGAATAGAACATGGAAATAAATCAAAATGACAATATATGGGGGAAATGCATGGGTGTTCAGTGACTGCTCACTAGTGTCACTCAATGGTGGGGTGAAAACTTCAGAAAAGTACTGTGATTTTAGAATGAGTTAAAATATGTAGAAATATGGATAACAGTCATCTCATTGTACACTATGGGCTAAGAACACATCCACATTATCCATCCAATTCTACATCTCTTACTTTAAGAAGAATCATGTCAGCATATCATGTATATAATTACAACAATAAATTCAGAAAAACTTAAGAAACTTGTGAATGGTAGAAATGTGCATTCTAATATTCTTGGCCTATATGGAAGAAGAATCAAGCTTTATTGGCTCTTGAGAGCAGATAAGGAACAATGCGGGGAAGTTATACATGGTAATGAATGTTAAGCTTAGACAGAGTTTCAGGATTGAGGCAACACTTCTGCTTCTGGGACAGATGATAGCTTGTAGATAATTTCCCTCCGCTAAAGAGAATCTCATCCAAGCACTTGTGCCCTCCCTGAGTACAGTCCCGATCTAATGGATGATTGATGAGGGAGAGTAGAATTCTACCATCTTCCTCTGCTCAAGGCAGGGCAATTTAAAAGTGCCAGTTCCAGGCCTCCACTAGGAATCAACAGCAACCACAACTAAACTTAACTACCCCCCAGTTCCTTCATTTCCCCAGAAGCAGGGATTTAACATCTTGCCATAATGGAAAATTCTCTAGTAAATTGGTCTGGCACATCAAAATTCATCCACACAAGTATTCTCCATGTATTTACACATTTTAAATTATCAAAATTTTATAATTGTGAGTGGAAAGATCTTGGAGATCTATTCTTTCTAGGTTTGCTTATGTAAGTGATTTCTTGAGATATACTTGGACCATGAATTTGTTTCTAGTTATAGGACTTCACTTTCACTTTTCACTTTCATGCATTGGAGAAGGAAATGGCAACCCACTCCAGTGTTCTTGCCTGGAGAATCCCAGGGACGGCGGAGCCTGGTGGGCTGCCGTCTATGGGGTCACACAGAGTCGGACACGACTGAAGTGACTTAGCAGCATAGGTCAGGAGACAGCAAAAGGGGTTTGTGTAGAACTTGGAACAATTAGTTTTTCCATGGGGCTATTTTCCACAGACATGTTGGCTGGTTCTTCCTGATATTTTAGATCAAAGTCTTGGGTTGATGAATCTGATTGGTGGTAGCTGGACCAAATGATCATACTCTCACTACAAAGGAGGTTGAGAAGGCAAGTATCTGTCCTTTTTATCTTCAAAAGTGGGAATCAAGCCATGAGAAAGGGTTCAAAATCTGGGCAGCAAAAGTAAGCTGTTCAGATTACAACTGACTCAATGATAGTCAGTGTTTGTGGTGGATCTGGTTGTTCTATGGTGTCTTATGCCAAATCACAGCAGTCATCTCTAGAAATGTAGAATGATGCCCCAGTCATATTCTTTTCCTTCAACTGTGGGGTGTTGTTTGTTTATTTAATCTTATTTTTCTATTGTTGTTGCTATTGCCCCATCAGAAAATGAAAACTCGACTATGGAACACAGTTCATTAGGCAACATGGACAAATTGTATTTGCCCCTCTAATGCCTAAATGTTAGACTTCCCAAACAGTTCCATTATCAGACACCATGGTCTTTAGGAGATGAAGCCACTGTATGTCCTAAAGGCACAAGCAAGTTGCAACAAGTGGCTCATATGACTCAAGAACATATGACTGCTAGCATATTTATATCTGATCCATATTTGAAGACTCGAGAGTTCTCTCTGAATATTTATCTGAGGGAAAGTGTTGAAACCTCATTTACACATAGGTCTACACAACATTTTGTCACCAGCCCTGGAAGACAGAAGGGAGGTAGTCAAGCCCCACACAGTGGTGGCCCTGGAAAATTGTGGGAAAGGGAAATCCTTCTTGAGATCAGACCTTGAAATGGTGCTACCCTTTTAAAAAAAGATGTTTGGTCCAAATTATGGATCTATAATATTTTGTGACCTGTTATGAAAATGAAGAATAAAACACTTTTTTTGCCTTTCTTCTGCTTCAAGTTATACACATGTATTTAATTTCCTCTCATTCTTTATATTTCATGTGAGGTGTGTTTTCAGTTATAAAACTTATGACTCAAATAACACAGCCTATTTTTGAGAGATTATTATATTCTTGGGTGAATTCATGATATTACCACTCTCACTGAGAGTTGCTGAATGTGGAGCTAGAGGCAACCACAGAATGGTTGTTGACCCTTTGGGGAAGGATAAGAGCATTTTTTTCTTTGCACTATGTGAGAAAGTTGAATCTTGCTACGTGGAAACTATTTAAGTTCAAAGGTAGAAAGAATGGAGTACTGGGGAGTCAAAAGAGTATATTCTAGTGGAAATTCATTATTCCTTTTGGTTTTACAGCTCTAATCTCATTATTTGGAGCTATTCTCACTTTTTAGCATGTAGTCTGCTTTCTATCATATAAACTAACATGTCTGACATCTATTTTCCCAGCTAACCTTGCAATTAAAGACACAGGCAGTATAATCAAGTTTCTGACAATCAGATCCACTCACCCAGATTCTACTTTGACAGGTAGTGAGGGGATAAAATTAGTTGTTTGTAGAACTCCTTTGGACAGAAGTTGATGGCAGAGATCGCAGCTACATTCAATTTGTTGGATCTGCAGTAGTGTCATAGACTGTCACGGGGTCCTGTGTTCCTGTGATAGATTAGGACATACAGCCTGAAGTTTCTGATCACTAGTCAAGGTGGCAATCATGTCTTCACTGGACTAGTTCTGTAGTGAGGGTTGAGGCAATGTTTTTGCCCAAGCAGATTCCAAGCCTGTTTATTGGTCCCTCCTAAAAAATTTACATATATACAGTGGAAGTTTCCCAGAGTATGTTTCAATTGTTTGCTCTTTAGATTTCTCTAATATTCCACCAAATATTTGGAACAAACATATAGGCGTAATTGGAAGGTCATTGGTTAGCCTACATTATGATGAGTAAAGCAGCCTACTTGAAATATGAAAACTCTAACCCAGCAATTCTTCGATAAATCCAGGAACATACACTAAAGGATATTCTTTCCTATTCTTGCCTGGTTTATCTCTAAAACTAGTAGTTCTATGAGAAGACATGGGTCTTGCATACAAGTAAGTCCTGTTGTATGTGCTGGTGAAGGAGAACAATACTGTGAGGGAAGAATCTCTTCAGTCCTTTCTCTGACTAGGTGAGGTCCCTTTTCCATCTACTTTCTTGGAGCTACGTTTGTCCTTATCTGATTGTGACCATATTTCAGTTTATTTTTAAAACTTTCTGTCTTCCCCCACCAGAATGTATAATGCATGAGGGCAGAAATTTTATGGAGGAGGGTTCAGGATGGGGAACACATGTATACCTGTGGCGGATTCATTTTGATATTTGGCAAAACTAATACAATTATGTAAAGTTTAAAAATAAAATAAAATTAAAAAAAAGAAAAAAAAAGTGAAAAACATTTGCAATTAAACTGTGGGAGCTAATGAAACAAGAAAAAAAAAATTTTATCTCTGGTATCTTCAGTGTCTAAAGCAAAGTTTTGCACAGATTAGGTATTAAATAAATACCTGCTGAGTAACTGAATAAACGAATCTATATTTGAAATAATGTATCTCTGCTAAAGGAAAATAAAAATATCAAAAGACAAAGATGAGGAAATTAGTTCAAAAATAATTGAAATTATTTTTCAATGGTGAAATTAGTTCAAAAATATAGATGGTGAAATTAGCTGGATGGCATCACTGACTCAATGGATGTGAGTCTGAGTGAACTCCAGGAGCTGGTGATGGACAGGGAGGCCTGGCGTGCTGCAATTCATGGAGTTGCAAAGAGTAGGACATGACTGAGCGACTGAACTGAACTGACTGAACTGAAATTAGTTCAAAAATAAAGATGAGAAAAAATATAATAGGGCATAAGAATTACTCTTAAAAGTACCAGATATTATGGGAGCTAATGCTATGGACCCTATATTCTCTATTTCAGCATCTGTCTGCCCTTGAAATAACTTCTAGTCTACCACTGAGTGTGTGTTTGTGTGTGTGTGTGTGTGTGTGTGTGTGTGTATATATATATATATATATATATAAAAAATAGTTGCACCAGTTGCTGCAAGAAATGAATTGTTTTCAGTTCTAATACTTAGAATGAAAAAAGATACAATGGACTCATGCAAAAATAGATATAATTGGTTATGAAATGACATGTTACCTTGTAATTACTCCATCTTGTGGATGGCCTGAATATAAGAAATTTAATTGCAATGTCATAAAGAGAGTGATATCATTTCTTTCTTGTTCATCTTTGCCTTTGAAGATATGTATGACTGCTAATGAATGAGTGACTCTGGACCTGAACAGTGAGAGCCACAGAATGAACAACATCCCCGAGAAAGTCATGCTATCAGGTACAGTTTTTCTGTTTTCTCTTGATCACTCTACTGTGTAATTAATGGATAAAGCTCCTAAAGCATGGAGCATAAACATGGAAAATATTTTATGTGTGTCCTAGCTTTACATGATCTCTCCATTTCCAGAAAAAAATCAAGATAAACCAAAACACCCCAAGTAGACTTCCTAGCTTATTTAAAGCAATAGAATTGATGTTTTTCAGAAAAATCACATTTTATATCATACTAGGCTATGATATGGCAAATGGCGAATGCCTTCACATTTCTCAGGTAATCACTAAAAATAGGACTGTGGCCATGCTATTTACTGTATAATGGAAGAGACAAACTCAAGAATGGTGATGGGAATGATAATTTCCAGTAATTTTCTTCCATCTCTTCATCCTGATTGCTTCTTGAGGATACACAGTCAAATCTAATACAAATATTTATAGAATACTTTCTATGTATTGGGTTGGCCAAAAGTTTAGTTTTGGTTTTTCTGTAAGCTATATGTGATATTTTCAAGCTCTGAAAATTTTATCTGCCACCCAACCCACTGCGTGATCCTAATATTGCTGGTAAGTGCACAAGGCTGAACTTGTGTGAGACTTTTGAAGTTGGGAGAAGTCTTTCTCAGGTTTCTACATTCAGTGCCATATTTGAAATATCAACTTCCAATAACTATAGAGACAATTGGGGGAAAATTCACTAATATTTAAGATCATCAGTAGACAAATGTATTTAAAATTTTTTTAATTTAGAGAAAATAATATTTGTAAATTCTCAGAACAAAGTTTTTAAATTACTACTATAGTTTTTCCTGGACTTAGATAAGCAAAAGACCCTGTGCTTTTTGCTTGAATAGGCCAACTCTACAAGGAAGACTTGACAGTACTTTCTTTTCTTAGAGGCAGTGTTTATAGTATTATTTCTAGAGATGAAATCATATGTGTTAATTTCTATTTGAAGATATTCTTGAATTGCAAGTACAGAGAAGTAGAAGCTTCATTTTTTATTTCTCAAGGATAGGATGTTGAAGTTTTCTCATTTAATTTCTGAAATTGAGTACATTTTGGATCAGTATGTATATTTAATGTGGCCAAAGTTGTTTCTCTCCAAAACTATTATTAGATCAATAATGTATTTTATAATTGAGCATGTTTTAGAATCAAGGAAATGTGGTATATAGATAGCAGCCAAAAATGTACTTCATATAATTGGATGATTAACCTGAAATGTCCTTTCACTCATAAAACCACTTTTAGTTCTGGGTTACAAATCACTACTTAACATGGAAGGCTTATAGGGAGTCAGAAAATCTCTGGGCATTTCACTTTCTATTCTGCTGTGGTTGAACCTGATAGGGGTCAAGCTAGCACGTTAACGTTTGCACCTTTTGTACAAAACTGGACTGCACCCTCTTCCGTGCTCTATCTACATTGAATCATGGCTTTATTCTAATCTTATGAACTGGTTCTTTTTCATGTTGCCTAAACTTATGACTTTGGAATATTAATATTGAACTGATATCTCTGATTTCAGAATTACTGATATTTGTGATCTCCCTAATATCTAGACATCAATTATTCAAAGCACTATCATTCACATATCTGTAAACTTTTACAATCTGCAATTGTACTGAATAGGCATGACTCCTGTCCAGCTTCAATTTCTTACAATGTACTCTTCGTCTTGTTCTCTTAAGCTAAGCCCCAGTCATTTTTGGGTTTACTGTGATGTAAGCATATACTTCGCAGAAGGCAATGGCACCCCACTCCAGTATTCTCGCCTGGAAAATCCCATGGACAGAGGAGCTTGGTAGGCTGCAGTCCATGGGGTTGCTAAGGGTCGGACACGACTGAGCGACTTCACTTTCACTTTTCACTTTCATGCCTTGGAGAAGGAAATGGCAACCCACTCCAGTGTTCTTGCCTGGAGAATCCCAGGGACGGGGGAGCCTGGTGGGCTGTCGTCTATAGGGTTGCACAGAGTCGGACACGACTGGAGCAACTTAGCAGCCGTAGCAGCAGCAAACATATACTTAAATTAGAGTTTAATAATGAATATCAAAAGACCACTATTTTATTCCTCTACTAGGATTCTTTGGGATCCAAAGGCTGGCAGCCAAATACATACCTCCCTTTACTTTCCCCTCAAGCAGAAAGTTGGGGAAATCTCCCTTTGGAAACATTACCAATGTTTTAAAAAAGAATTAATGATAGTAATGTTGGGGGTTTCTTAATGAGGTGGACCAGTCAGGTCCTGTTAGAGCAAAGATAGTAGGCATGAAAGGAGCCTATTCAAGCTGAAATATGAGTGACTATCCAGTGATTGCTGAATTGAGGAAAGCATTTACAATAAAAATCAGAAACACAGAGAGAAAAAGATCAACTAAAATTTGAGAGACTTTGGAGGAAGAAAAAAAATTAAATATACCATCAGTAACAGAGTCAGAAAGATAAACATTGACTCCCTAACATTATAACAAGATGGTAGGAAAAAAGGACCATCCTAGAAATATAAAAGAGGCTCTTGGAAATTAAATACATGAGAGCAGAAAATAAAAGCTCAATATAGGGTTTAGAGAGAAAAGGAAAGATATATCTTAAGATAAAAAAATAATTAGCAAAAGAAAACAGAAAAGATAAGAAAATTAGTGAGTCAGATACAACTGAAGCGACTTAGCAGCAGCAGCAGCATAGGCTTAACTTCTAAATAAGAATTCTAGAAAGAGTTGCATACAAAAATAATATGAATATTATCACATTATTGAAAATTTTCAAGAAAGAATAATTTCTTTTTTTAAGAAAGAATAATTTATAAATTTATAGGGCCAATTTCAATATCCTATAAAAATAATTAATATATAACTACAACAAGTTTATTCATGAAATTTTAAATTTCTGTAAAGGGAAAATAAAAAGAACAAGAAAAAGCATAGAATCAATTTCTCAACAGCAGAACTGGAACCCAGAGGTCAATAAAAATGTTTTCAATTTTATTTTCAGTTCCTCAGTCCCTGATTACATCTTTTTTTCCCCTTAAAGAGAATCTGCTGCTGCTGCTGCTAAGTCACTTCAGTCGTGTCCGACTCTATGCGACCCCATAGATGGCAGCCCACCAGGCTTCCCCGTCCCTGGGATTCTCCAGGCAAGAACACTGGAGTGGGTTGCCATTTCCTTCTCCAAAAGAGAATCTAATTTCTACTTAAAATGCATAGCCTGGTCATTTTTTAAAAAGTCAAACATGAGATAGAATGAGATTGTTTTCAGCCATGGACGATCTCAACAAATTTTATAATTTAATCTTAACTTCTAATACAGCTTTCCCAGGAAGCAAATAAGAAATATTCCACATCAAAAATTGGAATAACCCAGAGGGGCAGACTCAAGAAACTAAGGAACAAGAATCCAATACTATTATTAGAAAGAGGTGAGGAGACATTTACATAACCCAAGGTGAAATGCGAGGAACCTACCCCAGAAAAGCCTATTCAGATTGAAGTAAGTCAGAAAGCACCATTTCACTAAAAAAAAAAAAAAATGTTGATTGAAGAGAATGAGTTTCATGATATTGAGAGTTTTATAATACTGCGTGGACATGGTTCATAATTGTTACTAAGTACATGGAGAAGAAAATAGAAGTATAAAACGAAAGTGTTATGTCTAGAAAACCCAACATATGGAGGAAAAGAAAGCAATCATAATATAGTGCATTACTCTGTGGTGTGGATGTGACTAGCATTGATGTCAACATATTACTATAAATATTATGACAGATTTGGGTTTGAAACCCAACTCTGGAAATTAACTTAGAGTTTGATCAGTGCTACACAAATGTGATAAAAGGACTGATGCTTATCTGTGTTTGGTTATCATAAGAACAAAAATTGAAGAGTAAGCACTTCAAAAAGTTGTCATTTCTAAAAATAAGTTGTCATGTCTGTGAGATCACATCTGTAATCAGTGGATTTGTCTCCCTGAATGGGGTACAGACGAATCCAAGTGGTACTAACGAAGCCCGCGCACCACAACCACCGCGCCTGCGCTCCACAGCAAGAGCAGCCACTGCGGTAGGAAGCCCACACACCACAGCAAACAGGGCCTCCACTCACGGCAACTAAAGTCCACACGCAGCAGCGGAGACCCAGCATAGCCAAAGCATAACATAAATACACGAATCTCAGTAAAAAGGAAATGATGCATCTGTTATTTCAGTAGTAACACATCCAACGGTAATGATAGAAGTTATTTCAAGGAAAGAAGAAGAAATTCTAATTCATACATGGTAAAAGAAGATTCACTGGACATTTCTTTCTTTTGGCCAAGAAGTGACACCTCTTTTCTTTCAATAGTATATTAAACAATGATGAGGGAAGTGGCTTCAAAGAAATGAAGACCAAAAGAGGTCAAACTAGTATACTCCGAACATTATCCCTCATACATTAAATTTATGTTGCAGCTATAATCAGTGATGAAGTGATTAAAAAAAAAAAAAAAACAGAGTGTGTTACTGCCCAGATGAATTAGCTACTGAAGCAATTAAACCATCAAAACTTAAGTGGCATTTACATACACAGCATAAAGAAATACATCTAAACCCACGAGAATCCTTTGAAAGAAAGAATATGAAATAAAAAGCTGACAGTAGCAGATGTTCAGAATTTCACACATAAACATTACTGTTTGGCAGGCTTTTTATAATTCAGTTTCCTAAGAATAAAAACACCACATACAATTACTGAGAAGTTAGTGAACAATTGTATCAAAGCACTTATCTGGAAATTTTCTATGGCAAAGGAGATGACTCAAGTACCTCTTTACAATGAAACTATAACTTTACATATTAAACAAATTGGCTGATGATATAAAATATCAACCTACAGAAAGAAATCTATCAAAGTACTTTATTATAACTTGATGAATTCATAGCATAATATGGTAATTCTTGAGAATTTATGCAATTTAAACATTACAGTAATATAATTGAATAACCTTTTTCAGATCATTTGCTGACAAACATAATGAGCCCTGAATTGTATAAAACAAAGACAGATCACATTTTGAACAAATGTGGTTTGCAATTTGAGTTGTTTGTAGGAGTGTATTCCGTGAGGTAGTCTTCAGAATAAGAAGCTTGTACTAGGACTACTGATGAACTACTTTTTTCTCAGAGAAAGTATTGCCAAAAAAAAAAAAAAGTCAGCTGTCAAAAATACTGTTGGTTTAGATGTGAATTATATAAAAGCTATGGTATATTTTAAAATATTCTTTTGATTATATGGTTCAGTTCAGTTCAACGCAGTCGTGTCCAACTCTTTACAACCGCATGAATTGCAGCACGCCAGGCCTCCCTGTCCATCACCAACTTCTAGAGTTTACGCAAACTCATGTCCATCAAGTCGGTGATGCCATCCAGCCATCTCATCCTCTGTCGTCCCCTTCTCCTCCAGCCCCCAATCCCTCCCAGCATCAGGGTCTTTTCCAATGAGTCACCTCTTCGAATGGTGGCCAAAGTATTGGAGTTTCAGCTTCAGTATCAGTCCTTCCAATGAACACCCAGGACTGATCTCCTTTAGGATGGACTGGTTGGATCTCCTTGCAGTCCAAGGGACTCTCCAACACCACAGTTCAAAAGCATCAATTCTTTGGCACTCAGCTTTCTTCTCAGTCCAACTCTCACATCCATACATGACCACTGGAAAAACCATAGCCTTGACTAGATGGACCTTTGTTGGCAAAGTAATATCTCTGTTTTTCCATATGCTATCCAAGTTGGTCATAACTTTCCTTCCAAGGAGTAAGCGTCTTTTAATTTCATGGCTGCAATCACCATCTGCAGTGATTTTGGAGCCCAAAAAAATAAAGTCTGACACTGTTTCCACTGTTTCCCCATCTATTTCCCATGAAGTGATGGGACCAGATGCCATGATCTTAGTTTTCTGAATGTTGAGCTTTAAGCCAACTTTTTCACTCTCCTCTTTCACTTTCATCAAGAGGCTTTTGAGTTCCTCTTCACTTTCTGCCATAAGGGTGGTCTCATCTGCATATCTGAGGTTATTGATATTTCTCCCTGCAATCTTGATTCCAGCTTGTGCTTCTTCCAGCCCAGCATTTCTCATATGTACTCTGCATATAAGTTAAATAAGCAGGGTGATAATATACAGCTTTGACATACTCCTTTTCCTATTTGGAACCATCTGTTGTTCCATGTCCAGTTCTAACTGTTGCTTCCTGACCTGCATATAGGTTTCTCAAGAGGCAGGTCAGGTGGTCTGGTATGCCCATCTCTTTCAGAATTTTCCACAGTTTATTGTGATCCACACAGTCAAAGGCTTTGGCATAGTCAATAAAGCAGAAATAGATGTTTTTCTGGAACTCTCTTGCTTTTTCCATGATCCAGCAGATGTTGACAATTTGATCTCTTGTTCCTCTGCCTTTTCTAAATCTAGCTTGAACATCTGGAAATTCTTGGTTCATGTATTGCTGAAGCCTGGCTTGGAGAATTTTGAGCATTACTTTACTAGCTTGTGAGATGAGTGCAACTGTGTGGTAGTTTGAGCATTCTTTGGCATTGTCTTTCTTTGGGATTGGAATGAAAACTGACCTTTTCCAGTCCTGTGGCCACTGCTGAGTTTTCCAAATTTGCTGGCATATTGAGTGCAGCACTTTCACAGCATCATCTTTCAGGAGTTGAAATAGTTCAACTGGAATTCCATCACCTCCACTAGCTTTGTTCAGGGGTGGCGGCCAAGAGGAGCTACCCCACCTCTGAGGTCAGGGGCAGCAGCCGAGAGGAGATACCACACGCCTGAGGTCAGGGTGATTATATGGTAGTATGTTATTAAATCATGTTCAACTCTTTGTGACCCCATAAACTCTGGCCCACGAGGTTCCTCAGTCCCTGGGATTCTCCAGGCAAGAATTCTGGAGTGGGTTGCCATTTCCTTCTCCATGGTAGTATGTTGCTGCTGCAGCTGCTGCTGCTAAGTCGCTTCAGTCATGTTCGACTCTGTACAACCCCATAGAAGCCAGCCCAACAGGTTCCCCTGTCCCTGGGATTCTCCAGGCAAGAACACTGGAGTGGGTTGCCATTTCCTTCTCCAATGCATGAAAGTGAAGAGTGAAAGTGAAGTCGCTTAGTCGACTCTTTGCAACCCCATGGACTGCAACCTACCAGGCTCCTCCGCCCATGGGATTTTGAGTACTGGAGTGGGTTGCCATTGCCTTCTCCGTGGTAGTATGTTAGATGATCATAAATAACTGATATTACATGTAGAAATAAGTTGGCTAATTGAGGAAAGTGTTATATTGTGAGTGTTTAAAATTTGGAACAAACTCGGAGTGATTCTTCATGACTATGCAGTTTTATCACAACTTTATAAGGAAGTAAATCAGATGGCCAGAGTTGCTTATCAGCCTATATATCTTGTATTTTAAATTATTTCTTACTTTCCTGAGATGGAGAAAACATATTTTCCAAAACAGAAAAATCAAGAACACACACAATAGTTAATATAAACTAGTATCTATAGATTTTTGTGCACATTTCATAATTTAACAATTAAAAATTAAGTGAAAGGACATTTGCAATTAGGTTGTCAATGAATATTTTAACCATTTGATATTCCATTTTGATTTTATTTTCCATCAAAAGGAAATCCATACATAGGAAATTCATGGATCCAGATATCATTTCATTTAAAGAATATTGTTTTTTTATTTGAAGTAAAATTAACTTACAATATTATGTTTCAAATGTAAAATATAATGATTTAATATTTTTATGCATCACAAAGTGATTATCATGATAGGTCAGGTTAAGAAAAGTCAGTGTACAAACAATGTACAAATACAGTGTATCGAAACAATGTATTTCAATATTACTAACTATATTCCTTATGTTGTACATGGAATACCATGACATTTATCTTATAGCCTGAAGTCTGTACCTCTTAAGCCCCTTTGCCTGTTTTAGCCATATCTCTACCTCCAGCCCCTTTGCTCACCACCAGCTGTTAGGTCTCCCAGAGGTAAGCACTGGTGTTCAAAGCCAGAGCTAATGACGGCTTGTCCTCCTAGTGCTCGTCCCCAGGCTGGAGCACCCAGCGTGGGGTCTGAACCCCTCACATTGTAGGCTGGCTCTCTGCATTTATGATGGATCTCTGGTTTATGGGTACATGTGCCAATGGTATGGGTTCTAATTAGACCTTGTGTCTGCTCCTCCTCCCCATCCTTATGAGTTTTTTCCTTCACATCCCTAGTTAGAAGACCTGTTTTGTGAGTCTTCAGGTCGTTGTCAGAGAGTGTTGGTCTATATGCAGTTGTACTAGTGGTGTGTCTGTAAGAGGAGGTAAGCTCAGAACCTTCCTACTCTACACTCCTGACCCTGCCCTGCCATTGAAAGATCATTTAAATTGAACTATGAGGTAAATTTTATAAGATAAATGGATAAACTGGCTACTAATGAGAACTAAAGATACATTCTAAAAATATCACTTGTATCATTTTGGATAAAAGTTAAACATGAATATTCAGAGCTGAAATGTCTTCACCATTTCTATTAACCTAATTCTGTGAGACTGATTACTGAAGCATCATTGAAACTAAACATAGATACACTGAAATATATTAGCCTACACAAATAATGCTGTAATCAATCCAACCTAATAAATTAGCATGTAGAAATCCAGAAATCCATGTGATCCTTTGTCACACCAAAAACTTAAAATATTGATATACACATTCTTCATGCAAAATATGTATAGATATTTAATATGCAGAATTGCTTTTAACTCAAAATTTTTTGTCTACTTAAAACAGAGAAATAAAAATTGTAAATGTAACTGCAACTATATTAATCACCTATACATATACTTCTGATAAACAATATGTGCACTATTTTCTTTTCCCCTATGTGTTACTTATCCTGACTACATCTTTTAAACTGTAATTTTATAAGTACTGAATCTGACTAAATGGAACATATATTATTTATATTTTTATTTCATGTTCTTGGTAATTTTCATTATATTTTTATAAAATTTTGGTGCCTGATGAATTGAAAGTAAAAATAGCTGGGCACTTCATCAATAATTTGAAAAGCACTGTGCTACATTGATAAACATTTGTGAGCTTCCATTTTCCCCTTTATATAGAGAATATAGCAATGCCTGTTTTTCAAGATGATAATTATGACAGCAGGAGGGAGATTCAGAGTAAACTAAAGAATTTTTAGGCTTTTCACAGTCTAATTCCTCTAATGCAGACACCCTTTTCCATAACCCATCTTTATAGCTAATCAAATAGATTCTACTACTGATAGCTTACTGCCAGATTCATGATCTCCAAAGAAGATTTAGCTTCAGGACCAGGGACCAGGCTTGATCACTCAAGAGCTTCTGTGTAGCAGAGTTTTATTAAAGTGAGAAAGGGACAGAGAAAGCTTCTGACATAGACATCAGAAGGGGGACAGAGAGTGTCCCCCTACCTAGTGTTAGCAAGGGAGTTATATACGTTTTAAATTAGTTCTTAGGATAAATCAAAAGAATGTCTCAAAGTTGTAAAGATCTTACTAGATCTTTTATATACCACTCCCATAATTTACATTTTAAGATAACAGGATTAGCCAGAAGGTTTTCAGGAAGGAGAAACTGCCCTCAAGCAGGATACATTGGTGTTATATAATCCTTAGTTCAGTTCAGTTCAGTTCAGTCGCTCAGTCGTGTCTGACTCTTTGCGATCCCATGAACTGTAGCACACCAGGCCTCCCAGTCCATCACCAACTCCCAGAGTTTACCCAAACTCATGTCCATCGAGTCGGTGATGCCATCCAGCCATCTCATCCTCTGCCATCCCCTTCTCCTCCTGCCCCCAATCCCTCCCAGCATCAGGGTCTTTTCCAATGAGTCACTTCTTCGCATGAGGTGGCCAAAGTACTGGAGTTTCAGCTTTTGCATCAGTCCTTCCAATGAACACCCAGGACTGATCTCCTTTAGAATAGACTGGTTGGACCTCCTTGCAGTCCAAGGGACTCTCAAGAGTCTTCTCCAACACCACAGTTCAAAAGCATCAATTCTTCAGTGCTCAGCTTTCTTCACAGTCCAACTCTCACATCCATACATGACCACTCGAAAAACCATAGCCTTGACTAGACGGACCTTTGTTGGCAAAGTAATGTCTCTGCTTTTGAATATGCTATCTAGGTTGGTCATAACTTTCCTTCCAAGGAGTAAGCGTCTTTTAATTTCATGGCTGCAGTCACCATCTGCAGTGATTTTGGAGCCCCAAAAATAAAGTCTGACGCTGTTTCTACTGTTTCCCCATCTATTTCCCATGAAGTGATGGGACCGGATGCCATGATCTTAGTTTTCTGAACGTTGAGCTTTAAGCCAACTTTTCCACTCTCCTCTTTCACTTTCATCAAGAGACTCTTTAGTTCTTCTTTACTTCCTGCCATAAGGGTGGTGTCATCTGCATATCTGAGGTTATTGATATTTCTCCCAGCAATCTTGATTCCAGCTTGTGCTTCATCCAGCCCAGCATTTCACATGATGTACTCTGCATATAAGTTAAATAAGCAGGTTAACAAAATATAGCCTTATTGTACTCCTTTCGCTATTTGGAACCCAGACTGTTGTTCCATGTCCAGTCCTAACTGTTGCTTCTTGACCTGCATACAGATTTCACAGGAGGCAGGTCAGGTGGTCTGGTATTCCCATCTCTTTCAGAATTTTCCACAGTTTATTGTGATCTACAGAGTCAAAGGCTTTGGCTTAGTCAGTAAAGCAGAAGTAGATGTTTTTCTGGGACTCTCTCGCTTTTTGATGATCCACCGGATATTGGCAATTTGATCTCTGGTTCTTCTGCCTTTTCTAAATCCAGCTTGAACATCTGGACATTCACAGTTCACGTACTGTTGAAGTATATGATAAATAATTACTGTTGAAGATAGTTCATATGTGATAAATACATATTGTTGAAGTATAGGGATAAATACAAATTAAAAATAGAAAGCTTAATTTTCCCTGTTGAAAATAAGAGGATACTCCTCTCTCCCTATTCTTTTTTTTAAAATGTTTAAACAACATTTATTGGAGTATAGTTGCTTTACAATGTTGCGTTAGTTTCTCTATACAGCAAAATGAATCATCCATACATACACATGCATCCCCTCCTTCTTGGACTTCCTTCCCATTCAGGTCACCACAGTGCATTAAGTGGAGCTTCTTATGATATACAGTATTTTCTCATTAGTTATCTAATTTATACATAGTATCCATAGTGCTTAAAGCATTTCTTAAGGCATAGTAGCTCTATGTCCCCAAGAGGTGTCCCAAAGGAACTAATCTAGAACCACACAATCAAAACAAATACAGATACAAATGCAAACCAAACACTCATTTTTCTTCCTACAATCTATTTCTGAAAGTACTTGCTGTAATGCTGTTTTGTCATTTAACTTTTCTAACCATTCCTGATCCTCTAGCTTATTTTCAAATACATGATCTTGATCTGACACCTGATTCTACTCCTATAGTGTTGGTGTTTGTTTCTCTCATTGAATAGCAGTGTTACTTATTCTTTTGATTACATCTGTTTTCTACCTACTGGCTGAGCAGAGATCAATTTTTAGCCCTAGAATGGGAGAACTCTTGCAAAATTTCCAAACAAGAACCAGAAGAGTATTTTTAATAATTATTATAATTGTTTATTAAGAAATAAGGAAATCTAGACATAAATCTAAAATCTCCCAGTTCTTCAGCTGCAAAACCATAGCTAGAAAGCAGGCTTTCACAAGTACAATCAATTCTTTAGTTTATTTGCTTTTCAGTTTTAACTGGAAGGCATAATATGGTTTGCAGAAGCAAATATTTAGATTATAGATATACCCTTCTAAATAGATCTTGGATCAACTATTCCCTAATGTGTAGGCTGATTTATTTTATTTTGAAAAACCCTGAATTCTTAATAACAAAGCTTAAGAAAATAAAATCACCTCTAGACACAACAGAAAATCAAAACAACAAAATAAATATTAAATGAAAATGCCTTGAGGTCACAAAGAGTCAGACACAACTTAACAACTGAATAACAACATTGTTTTTAGGAATAACTTGTATATTTGATACTTCAACTATTTTAATGATAAGAAAATGTATCATACTCATACCAAAGTGTCTAGAAAAATACATCCGATTTAAACTTAAATGAGTGATTTAAACTGTTCTAAATTTATAAACAGCATTGAAACATTTAAGAAAACATAATCAGCTTATTTATAACTTCAGTGAATATTATTTACTTTAGTGCTTTGGAAATTTAGTTTGGTATTCAAGTGATTAAAAATAAATCAAATATATTAAATTTATAAATAACTTTATAATGTTAATTGGGTTTTGTTAAGTTTCACAATGAGACCAGACATTAATCCAACTTTGTGTACATGAGGCAGCACACACTGAGCTCATTCACAGCAGCTGTGGTACCACCTCATCTGGAGCCAAGACACATTTGTTTGCTTACTCAATCTTTTCCATAGGAAATCTAGTCAAATTTAACAACCATTGTTTTTTTTTTTAAGCATAAATGGAAAGGTCATATTGTCTACTATGCTATCATATTTTTGTAATTCTTCTGGATTTAGTTTTCCTGGTTTTTTGGGGTTTTATGGTTTTACACTCTGCCCTTTTTTACACATCATGCTGCTATAACACCTTCTATACACCTTTTACACACCATGCTGCTATAACACCTGCTATAACACCATATACAGGAATGCTAAAACTAGCTTTGTGGTTTAAAATGATTAATTACTTACACCTGACAGTGAATACTTTTGCACTAGCATTACTTGTTTTGGCTCACTACATGGATCACTAAGATGTTAGTAATTTGATAACTCAGAATATTTCATTCTATTTTAGGAGCACAGGGGCAGACATCTGAATTAATTGTACTTTTACTTCAAGACAAATTATCATCACTGTCCCATTCATAGTCCATTTTTATTTCATTTGATAGTTTGGTTTTCTTTTCTTAATTTTGTGTCATTCCCATACTCTACTCTTTCCCCAGTTCTAGCTATAAACAACTATTATATATTCTAATATGTCTTGCACTGTTTGTATACTCTACTGCAAAATGTTTGTATACTCTGCTGCAAAATTGCTGTTATGAATACATATATTATATATATGTAAACACATATTACAATTTCTTACTATTATATCTCACTGTATATAGGAAGGTACTGTAATACATATGCGTATATTTGTATGTGTGTGTGTATACATTTTTCATTTATTGTTTTACGTTATGTTGTTGTTGTTCAGCCTCTCGGTCATCTCCGACTCTTTGTGACCCCATGCATTGTGACACAGCAGGCTTCCCTTTCCTCACTCGCTCCCAGAGTTTGCTCAAATAGATGCCCACCGAGTCGATGATGCATCTAACCATGTGATCATCAGCCGCTCCCTTCTCTGTTGCCTTCAATCTTTCCCAGCATCAGGGTGTTTTCCAATGAGTCAGCTCTTAACATCAGGTGGCCAAAGTATTGGAGCTTCAGCAACAGTCCTCCAAATGAATATTCGGGGTTGATTTCCCTTAGGATTGACTGATTTGATCCCCTTGCTGTTCAAGGGACTCTCAAGAGTCTTCTCTAACACCACAGTTCAAAAGCATCAGTTCTTCGGCACTCAGCCTTCTTTATGTTCCAACTGTAACATGTGTACATGACTACTGGAAAAACTGTTCCTTTACTATCTGGACCTTTGTTGGCAAAGTGATATCTTTGCTTTTTAATATGCTGTCTAGGTTTAACATAGCTTTCCTTCAAAGGAGCAAAAATCTTTTAATTTCATGGCTGCAGTCACCATCCATAGTGAATTTGGAGCCCAGAAAATAAAATTTGTCACTGTTTCTAGTTTTTCCCCTTCTATTCATCATAAAGTGATGAGACAAGATGACATGATCTTAGTTTTATGAATGTTGACTTTTCAGCCAGCTTTTTCACTCTCCTCTTTCACCTTCATCAAGAGGCCCTTTAGTTTCTCTTCATTGTCTGCCATTAGAGTAGTATCATCTGGATATCTGAGGTTGTTGATATTTTCCTTGGCAATCATGATTCCAGTTTGTAATTCATCTAGTCCGGCATTTTGCATGATGTACTCTGCATATAATTTAAATAAACAGGTTGACAATATACAGCTTTTATGTACTCCTTTCCTAAATTTGAACCAGTCAGTTGTTCCATGTAAGGTTCTAACTATTGCTTCCTGACCCACATACAGGTTTATCAGGAGACAGGTAAGGTAGTCTGGTACTCCCATTTTTAAAGAATTCTCTGCAGCTTGTTGTGATCCACACAGTCAAAGGCTTTAGCGTAGTCAATGAAGCAGAAGTAGATGTTTTTCTGGAATTCCCTGGCTTTCTCTATGATCCAAGGAATGTTGGCAATTTGATCTGTTTCCTCTGCCTTTTCTAAATCCAGCTTATATGTCAAGATTGTATATTGTCACCCTGTTTATTTAACTTATATGAAAAGTATATCATGTGAAATGCTGGGCTGGATGAAGCACAAGCTGGAATCAAGATTGCTGGAAGAAATAGCAATAACCTCAGATACACAGATGACACCACCCTTATGGCAGAAAGTAAAGAAGAATTAAAGAGTCTCTTGATGAAAGTGAAAGAGGAGAGTGAAAAAGTAGGCTTAAAACTCAACATTCAGAAAACTAAGATCATGGCATCTGGCCCTATCACTTCATGGCAAATAGATGGGGAAACAATGGAAACACTGACAGACTTTATTTTCTTGGGCTCCAAAATCACTGCAGATGATGACTGCAGCCAAGAATTTAAAGACACTTGCTCCTTGGAAGAAAAGCTATGACCAACCTAGACAGCGTATTAAAAAGCAGAGACATTACTTTGCCAACAATGGTCCGTCTAGTCAAAGCTGGTTTTTTTCCAGTAGTCATGTATGGATGTGAGAGTTGGACAATAAAAAAAGCTGAGCACCGAAGAACTGATGCTTTTGAACTGTGTGTTGAAGAAAACTCTTGAGAGTCCTTTGGATTGCAAGGAGATCAAACCAGTCAATCCTAAAGGAAATCAGTCCTGAATATTCATTGGAAGGACTGATGTTGAAGCTGAAACTTCAATACTCTGGCCACCTGATGCGAAGAACTGACTCATTGGAAAAGACATTGATGCTGGGAAAGATTGAAGGTGGGAGGATAAGGGGACAACAGAGGATGAGATGATTGGATGGCATCACCAACTCAATGAACATGAGTTTGAGCAAACTCTGGGAGTTGGCGATGGACAAGGAAGCCTGGCATGCTGCAGTCCATGTGGTTGCAAAGAGTCGGACATAACTGAACAACTCAACTGAACTTATTCTAGATGGATGGTTGCTGATATAAAAAAATAAAATATAGGTTTTGCATCTATCTTGCATCTTGCAAAATTATTTTAATATCTTATTTCATGAAAGTTTGTATTCTTTTATTGACTTTGCCAGGTAGATGATTCAATCACCTGCAAATAATGGCAGTTTTATATTCTTCTTTTTCTTCCTTTTTTCCTTTTCTTGTTGTATTGTCCACTCTCAACTATATTTATAGATATACAGATAGCACAGAACTGGTGGCTCCAATGGTTAAGTGTATGCCTGCAATACAGGAGACCCAGGCTCGATCCATGAGTTGGGAAGATCCCCTGGAGAAGGAAATGGCAACCCACTCCAGTACTCTTGCGTGGAAAATTCCATGGACAGAGGAGCCTTGTAGGCTATAGTCCATGGGGTCACAAAGAGTCAGACATGACTGAGTGACTTCACTTCACTTCATATTATACCTTGGCAAACTTTTATTTGGTCCCAATATTAAAAAGAATGCATTCATGTTTCCAATCTGAGATTATGAATTTCGTGCCAAAGTTTCTAGTGAAGGAGTACAGAAAACTCAAATGAATAAGTGATGCTCATGAAGTGGAAGTAGGGGCTGAAAGTGAGAAGTATCCTAAATTTCACATGAGGGAGAGTAGTTTTTGTGTTAATTTGAAAAAAAAAAAAAAAAAAAAAATTATCCAGAACATTGATGGAACAACAACAAAAAAATGTTTATGATACTCCTATGGCTCCTTGACATGTGGAGTTAAAATGTTAGTATCATTTTAGACCTCAAGCAGATAATTTGTGGACTTGTATTACTCATTTTGTTGTTGTTGTTCAGTTGCTGAGTTGTGTCTGACTCATTGTGACCCCATGAACTGCAGCACGCCAGGCTTCCCGATTCTTCACTATCTCCCTTAGTTTGTTCAAACTGGAATGCTACACTCCATGGGGTTTCAAAGAGTCAGACACGACTGAGCAACTGAACTGAACTATAAAGGTATTATTGTGCATGAAATTAATTGGGGGACATTTTGAGGTGCCCTTATTACTCTATTTTCACCATATTTTATTGAAGTATAAATTTGCAAAATTGTGTTAGTTTTAGGTATACAGCAAAGTGATTCATTTTTTTATTTTTTTTAATTAATTTATTTTAATTAGAGGCTAATTACTTTACAATATTATATTGGTTTTGCCATACATCAACATGAATCATTTTTAAATATATATGTGTGTGTGTGTATGCTTAGTCACTCGGTCATGTCTGACTCTTTGCGACCCATGGACTGTAGCCTACCAGACTCCTCTGTCCATGCGGATTCTCCAAGCAAGAATACTGGAGTAGGTTGCCATGCCCTCCTCCAGGGGATCTTCCCAACCCTGGGACTGAACCCAGGTCTCTTGCATTGTAGGCAGATTCCTTACTGTCTGAGCCACCAGGGAAGCCCAAGAATACTGGAGTGGGTAGCGTATCCCTTCTCCAGGGGATCTTTCCAACCCAGGAATTGAACTGGGGTCTCCTGCATTGCAGGTGGATTGTTTACCAGCTGAGCTGTACCTATATATTTAATCTTTCTTCAGATTACTTTACATCATAGGTTATTATAAGATATTTAATAAACTTCCCTCTGTATCTATTTTCATCAGCAATATTGGCCATAATTTTCTTGGCAAAAATTATTGGCAATAGTTTTCTTTTTTGTGTGTGATATCTTTGTCTGGTTTTGGTATCAGGGTGATGGCAGCATCATAGAATAAGTTTGGGAGTGTACCTTCATCTGCAACTTTTGGGAACAGTTTCAGAAGTATAGTTGTTAACCCTCCTCTAAATGTTTGGTAGAATTCACCTGTGAAGTCGCTTGACCCTGGACTTTCGTCTGTTGGGAGTTTTTAAACTGTTATACTAATTCAACTTTCAGTAACAGTAATTGGCCTATTTATATTTTCTATTTCTTCCTGGGTCAGTCTTGGGAAATTGTACCTTTCTAAGAATTTATCTGCCTTCTCCAGGGTGTCCATTTTATTGGCATAGAGCCATTCATGGTAATATCATGATCCTTTGTAATTCTTTGGAGTCAGTTGCAACTTCTCCTTTTTCATTTCTAATTCTGTTGATTTGGGCCTTCTCCCTTTTTTTCTTTTCTGGCTAAAGGTTTATCATTCTTTTTACAGCTTTTCAAAGAACCAGCTTCTGTATCATTGATCTTTGCTATTGTTTTCTTAGCGTATGCTTCATTTATTTCTGCTCTGATTTTTATGATTTCTTGGCTCTACTAACTTTGGGTTTTGTTTTTCTTCTTTCTTGAGTTGCTTCAGTTAAACAATTAAGTTCTTTGATATGTTTCTTGTTTCCTGGAGTAAGCTTGTATTGCTATACACTTCCCCCTTTGAAATGCTTTTGCTGTGTCCCATAGGCTTTGGATCAGCATTGTCATTTGTCTCTAGGTTTTTTATTTTTTATTTTTTTTTTTCTCTATGATTTATTCAGTGATCCATTGGTTTTTTAGTGGCATATCATTTAGCCTCCATGTGGCAACATGGTAAAGAATCCACCTGCCAATGTAAAATTCACAGAAGATGCAGATTCAATCCCTGAGTCAGACAGACCTTCTGGAGTAGGAAATGATAACCTACTTCAATATTCCTGCCTGGAAAATTCCATGGACAGAGAAGCCTGGTGGACTACAGTCCATGGAGATGGCAGTGTTGGACAGGACTGAACATGCACATTTGTGTTTTAGTTTTTTTGCATCTGGTGTTGCCCCCTGGGGGTGTTGCTGGTCTAGAGGCATGTGAAGGCTTCCTGGTGAGAAGGAACGGTACCTGCCCACTTGTGGGTGGAAGTGGGTCTTGGTCCTCTGGTGGGCAAGGCCATGTTTAGGGGCATGGTCTAGAGGTGACTGTGGGCTCAGGACTTTAGGCAGTCTGCCTGCTGTTGGTGGGTCCTTGTCCCCACCCAGCTTGTCGTTTGACCTGAAGTGTCCACCAGCACTGGGGCCTGCAGGTTGTTCGGTGGGGCCAGGTCTTGGTGCTAAGATGTCAGCCTCCAGGGGAGCTCATGCAGATGAATGCCCCCCCCAATATGTCTGCCACCAGTGTTCATGTCGCCAGGCTGAGTCACAGCCACTCACTCCCACCTGCCTGGAGACCCAAAGACCAGCAGGTAGGTCTGGCCCAGACTCCTGTCAAATTACTGCTTTTGCCCTTGGTCCCTGCACACACGAGATTTTGTGTGCAACCTCTAAGAGTAAAGTCTCTATTTTCCCAGTCCTATAGAGCTCCTGTCATCAGGCCCTGCTGGCCTTTCAAGCCAAACGCTCTGAGCACTCCTCTTCCCAGTGCCAGGTCCCCAGGCTGAGGGGCCTGATGTGAAGTTTAGACACTCACTCCTTTAAGTCTTTAGTTTTAGAAGTTTCTTATCTGGTGGTTTCTAGTCTTTTTCATCAAAGGTTTCTCTGTAGTTATTTGTGATTTGGGTGTGCTCATCAGAGGAAGTGAATTTAGGGTCCTTTTACTCTACCGTCTTGGCCACTCTCTCTCATATTACTTATTTTCTTTACTAAATTGATGGCTTAGTAGTAGATAGTTTGCATTTAGATTATTTGATAGGTTTTAGCTTACTATTTCTCACATAAATTTTATAATTCTTACCGTGAATACCTGGACAACTTACAATGACATAGTAAGAGCTATCTTATTTCCATTTTACAATTGAATTCCTAATTAGAAAGTTTTAGAAAGTTGTACTTAATATGAATAAACAGTTCTCTGTATGTTATCTCCTAAAAATACATAAGTCCAAACCCAAGTTATTTATGTCTGTATAAATGCTTGATGTTTATATTGTCTCCATTGCGTTGTGTTCATATATCCCATTATTCTCTATTTTTCTACACTTCTGTACAGAAATTGGATGCATTTATTATCTTTCACTATCAGGTTTTCTAGAGAAGCATTTATAATCATTTGTGATTTTTAAAAAGGCAGCTATATATTATGATAAACAGTATTGGTAACATTCCCTTATGAAACATTGAAGATGAGATATGAGTAGCATTGTAAATTGCTTTATAGTTTTCAAAACATTTACATATATTAATAAATACTGTAAGCAACCATATATATTACAAATGTGAAATAAAATTATTTCAAGTGCAAGTAACAAAATCTCAACTCATAAAAGCATAAAGAAGAAAGGGCAATTATTGGAAAGATACTGAATTAGTTTCCAGAGGTGAAAAAAAATAAGCTTAGAAACAAAGACCTTTCTGGGGAATCACAGGACCCAAAACCAGACACTTAATGATTGTTAGAACTGTTCTCTCTATGAAAAGCCCTGTCTGCAATTGTTATACATGTTTATATGGTTATTATTATTCATATTTCTTTATTTGCTATATCTTCCTTCTCTTCTGATTGCTTTACAGTGTCTCTCTGATCATAGATTGAAAACTCAATGATTTTTAACTACAGCTAACCATCTAATCTAGAACTTACCTTGTATATTCTTTAGTCTTGATTTTCCTATTATAAATTTCTTGTTATGTTAATGCTTCAAAATGTAGATTAAGAATTGTATAATCTTAGTTTTAATTACTCTAAACCTATAAACTGATTAATTGGTTGCCAGATTTTTTTAAAAAATTGATCAAGGTATTATAACTTGAAAGCATTTATATTGGTACCCAGGTACAGAATTAGAACATGAGGCCAAGCATTTCTCTCCCTGAAGTCATCATAGCAACCCTTGTAAAATCTCAGACCTGCTCTCTTTGTTGCCTTAGTACCTCTTTTTAAACATTTTCACAAAAGAATATTTATTAGCAAAACTCTATTTGGTTCACGATTATGTTCATTCAGTTCTACTGAATATTACATATTCATTATTACATTTGCTAAATTAAAACATTTTTTCACTTCATATTTATCACATTTTCTTTTCACAAATGAATTCTAGGCTTCTTATGGTGACAAATATGAGGAGTACTGGTAGTACAGGGGACTGTGTGTTTTGTTTACCCTGAGAAAGTTTCCAGAAAGTGAGGAGATATCATACATTGAATTTTGATAAACTAGGTAACATGTTTATTTTGCATTTTTTTGCCTTTCCTTCATTTAGGGGAAAATTCTGAAATCTCATATCATTATACTAACAGGATAAAAATAAAAGAATTTTAAGAATTTCCCTTTAGGTTAAAGGGAAAAATGGGGAACCAAGTTTGTGGAGTGGTTATACAGTGTGGGGTGGTGAATATGGAAATCAGTGTAAGAGAAATTCAAAGATAAGGGAGCAACTACAGGGATGTGAAACCATTATCACTCTCTGGTCTTTTTGATGAACACCTTGTTTGGTCTGGCTATCCCTGGTGGCTCAGAGTGTAAAGCATCTGCCTGCAATGTAGGAGACCCGGGTTAGATCCCTGGGTCGGGAAGATCCCCTGGAGAAGGAAATGGCAACCCACTCCAGTATCCTTGCCTGAAGAATCCCATGGACAGAGGAGCTTGGTGGGCTACAGTCCACAGGGTCGCAAAGAGTCGGACACGACTGAGCAACTTCACTTTCACTTTGTTTGGTCTAGACCATTTTTTATTTTTTATCTTTCCTAGCTGATTGATGTGGCTACATTGATAGGTATTTGTGATTCTTAGATATTTCATAATACTGATTTGTTATATTGACTCAAGGGCTTCTCCGGTGGCTCAGTGGTAAAGAATCCACCTGCAGTGCAGGCGGCATAGGAGACATGGGTTCAGTCCCTGGGTTGCGTCAATCACTTGCAGAAGGGAACGGCAACCCAATCCAGTATTCTTGCCTGGAGAATTCCTTGGACAAATGAGCCTGTCAGGCTACAGTCCATAGGGTCACAAAGAGTCAGACACGACAGAAGCAACTTAGCACACACACATATTGATTTATGATCATTTGCTATCTTTGTCCATCATATTTAACTTTGGTTAGCCATAGGTCTGTCAGGTCTTATAACTGGACAACTCTTTGACTTTTGAAGACTTTTAATATACTATTAAAATTCTCTGTGAATTATTATGTTGTTTATCTGGGAAGTGAGGACTGTATAAGAAGATGAGCTTATTAGCAGATATTTAGTCCTATCCAAAACATCCTTCAGATATTTGGTCCAAACCAAAATGTCCTTGAAATCTGATTTTGTCAAAAATATCCATAAGACATTTAGTCCCTACCAGATGCTTTTGGACAGAACCAAATATCTCCAATACTTTGGCCACCTGATACAAAGAGCTGACTCATTTGAAAAGACCCTGATGCTGGGAAAGATTAAGGGCAGGAGGAGAAGGGGACCGCAGAAGATGAGATGGTTGGATGACATCACCGACTCAATGGACATGGGATTGGGTGGACTCCGGGAGTTGGTGATGGACAGGGAGGCCTGGCGTGCTGCAATCCATGGGGTCACAAAGAGTCAGACACGAATGAGCAACTGAACTGAACTGAACTTCTTTGATGAAAAGAAGAGTTTGGGCTTTTGAATTATACATAGATATATGTTATATGTATATATAATATTTGAGGGAGACTTTAGAGATCTGCTAACCTTTAGAGGATCAGCTAAATAGATCCCTATTTTAGGGATGTTCATGCATCCTGCATGTACGTACAGATGCCAAGTTTGAGACTCAGAGTGGCTCAATATGTTTGTCAAAGATGATACAGTGAAGTAAAAAGAAAGCCAGGATTATCCAAGATTAACTTCCAGAAATCTCAGTTTTCCATCCAGGACTCTTCATTTCTCTCTCTCTCTTTGTCTCATTGTTAGTATTACAAGTAAGATCAGACCTGACGTATGGGAATTCGGTGTCTAGAGGCGGCAAGGAACTTGAGCACAGGTGTGTAGAACATGATAGGAATTTTGAGATAGATTTTGTTTTCTGAAATTACCCAAGAATTTTATTAAGTATTAATAGACTCTCAGTAGGATTCTTCCCAAAGACACACTATTAAAAGAGGAAGGAGCAGTGATGTTCAAATAACCTTTGCTCATTGCATGGTGAGTCAGTGACTTATCCCAAATTTAAGTTTTACATTCTTGTTGGGTATTTAAAAATGAGAGGAGACATTTGAAGATTATTGGAATAAACTGAATAGAGTTTATTACATTGTTATTTTTCTGATAATCGTCAAGCAGTCTACCTGTCCTACAATCATTTTGAGTGTACCGGGAGAAAAAAGCAACCAAAAGATCATGCAAAAATCAATAGTTTCTTTTTGTGTGTCATCTTATTTATGAGCAAGGTACATATTAGAGGTCAACCAAAGGAGAATTAAGATCAGTAGGTTTGCAAATTTTAATTGGGCCTTCTTTGACTACTGCTGAAAAATCCTGATGTCCAGTCTTTTTGAAGTCAAATGAATAAACTGCACATTTTTAGGAGGTTAGTAACTTGTCTTCCTCAGGATTGATTTTTCCAAGCATTTTTTTTTAACTTATTGAGTTTAACAGTATGATTTGTAACTGGAGTAACTTTTTATGCATTTTTTTGGTCATCATTTCTCTTTAGAAGGAAAAGAAATGGGCATATTCCTTCAAAAAGAATGGTTAATTAAATCTCACCAATATTTTCTTTTTTTTCTATATTTTGTGCTATTCCATATCAGTACTACTCTGTGGCTATAAATAGATTATTTTATTTGTTGAGATCCTGCCCTTTTGATCTTTAGCCAAGTCCAGAATACTGATTTTGGAAATATTTCAGAGGTTTTTGTTGGGAAATTCTAAAGATGAATAGAAACTAGAATTTTTTTTAAAAAAGCAACTCTACTGACCAAAATTCCCCTGGATTCTTTATATACATTATTCCAATTGATTTTGGTGGGCAAGGGGGACCTGCCTTAGAGCTACCTGACTTCATTTGAAGGTGTTTTACAAATGATGGGTCACCGGTAGTAAGAAGTTGTGCTGACATTCGAATACACGTGTGTGATAACAAGGCCTACAATCTTTCCATTTTAGTAGACATATCCAAACTGTGTTATCTAATATATTACTGTTTAACATAAAAAATACATTTCTATGATCCAATAAGGCTGGGTTTGAGTAATCAGTTATAACAGTCTCTCTACTGCTGGCCTTCTCAGAACATTTATTTACTTCTAGTCAAAGCAAGTGTACCATCAGGGTCTAGGTGTGCACTATTTCATCTGACCCCTGGAACTTTAGCAGGGACTTTTTTTAGAAGCTGTCCTCCGTACTATACTTTGGAAAATACATTAGGGAAACCACCCAAGGAAACCTGCTGGTCCCATGATTATTGCTCCTCAGGCATGACAGATGTTTTCAATAGACACTAAAACAATGCAAGTTTTTTGAATAGTTCCTTATTACCCTCCTGCAAATCTCATGTACTGTGTGACTAGGAGTAGAATCTGTCATGGAATAAGTCTAAAAGGCTTGCTTAGAAGCTATAAGAAAAAACACTAAACCTATTTGTTTGATTCTTAGATCTTATGAGCTATATTTAATAAACTGGCCAAAGAAGGAATAGTCCTGTGTTTCAGTAATAGTATTTCAATAGTAGTCCTGAAATTATCGACCGAGGTCTTGATGTTATAAACGAGGGCGTGTGCTTGTGCTAAGTCACTTCAGTCATTTCTGACTCTTTGTGACTCTATGGACTATAGCCCGCCAGGTTCCTCTGTCCGTGGGCTTCTCCAGGCCAAAACACTGGATTGGGGTACCATGCCCTCCTCCATGGGATTTTCTCAACCCAGGGATGGAAAGTCTCTTATGTCTCCTGCATTGGCAGGCAGCTTCTTTACCACTAGGGCCACCTAGGATTTCTCAGACTAGGGTAATAAAGTCTAACCAAAAGTCACTGAACTTAGTAATATGTTGCTTAGGAAAAAAAAAAAAAAACTATATATTTTTCAAATTATAAAGGTGCCAAACCCAACAAGAAATAATCAGAAAAAAATCTCCATTTCTGGAGCCCCGTGGTGTTGCCTCACACGTACTCAGAAATGTACCTGTCATGCTTTTCCATTAAAGCTGGCTTATCCGGTAACCACACGACACTGGGCAAATGTATTCTTCTCCTCTGGCAGTTACTGATTCTCCCCACTTCCTCAGATTCCCTTACTGACAGCCTCTCTGATAACTCTCAGATTAATACTGTGGTACAAGACAGCTGAATTCTAAACAACAAGTGGTCTAAATCATTCCACATTTAAAAATCAGGACAAATCAATCCCCAGAAAGGAAAGTATCC
This sequence comes from Bubalus kerabau, assembly GCF_029407905.1. Lineage (NCBI taxonomy): Eukaryota > Metazoa > Chordata > Mammalia > Artiodactyla > Bovidae > Bubalus > Bubalus kerabau. The sequence continues at coordinate 143,576,369 of NC_073624.1, read as the reverse complement.
CCTTTTGCTAGATTAATGTTGCCCCCAGTCCTCATTGTCTACCTTTATTGTCTTCTTCCCAGGATGATGGATTGTGAAAATCATTTCATTTGAGATGTTCAATGTGGCTTGACTCTAGGAACTTGCAAAGGCAACAGAAGTAGACTAGTTTCTGGACTTCTCCAACATTCACGTTAGTCATGTGTAGGACATAAAGTGTGGTTCTAATAAGAAAACACCAATACCACTGCAAGGTAGTTTTGCTTTTTTAATGGTTTGTCTTCCATTATGAACATTATCAGTATTACTTTTCTGTAGTTTTAAAGGTGTCTGTTCTTAAAATCTTATGTGTAAAAGTTTTTTAAAAACTGCTTAAATAATAGTGCACACATATGGAAACAACTTTTCTACAATTCCTTAAGAAGCAGCAATGACATAGCCCAGGGACATTTTATATTACATGCATGTGTGTGCTTGGTCATGTCCGACTCTTTGTGACCCCAAGGACTGAAAACCCTCCAGGGTCCTCTGTATGTGGAAATTTTCAAGCAAGAATACTGGAGCGGGTTGCCATTTCCTACTCCAGGGGATCTTCCTGTTCCAGGGATAGAACCTGTGTCTCCTGCATTGACAAGCAGATTCTTTACTGCTGCACCACCACGGAAGCCCATCCTTCTTATTAAACAAAAACAATTTTTTAGGTTCCATTGACAGGGATTCCAATTTAGGAAGCAGGAATGCTCTCTGGGAATCTTCATTTTCATGTATCACCAAGTAACTTTGGAACTGGAAATCAAGAAATTCAGTTGTAGAAAATGGGGAATTAAAGTCAATTTCTGGAGTCCTGAATAGGAAGAGATGGGAATACCAGACCACCTGACCTGCCTCTTGAGAAACCTATATGCAGGTCAGGAAGCAACAGTTAGAACTGGACATGGAACAACAGACTGGTTCCAAATAGGAAAAGGAGTACGTCAAGGCTGTATACTGTCACCCTGCTTATTTAACTTATATGCAGAGTACATCATGAGAAACGCTGGGCTGGAAGAAGCACAAGCTGGAATCAAGATTGTAGGGAGAAATATCAATAACCTCAGATATGCAGATGACACCACCCTTATGGCAGAAAGTGAAGAGGAACTAAAAGCCTCTTGAAGAAAGTGAAAGAGGACAGTGAAAAAGTTGGCTTAAAGCTCAACATTCAGAAAACTAAGATCATGGCATCTGGCCCCATCACTTCATGGGAAATAGATGGGGAAACAGTGGAAACAGTGTCAGACTATTTTTTGGGGCTCCAAAATCACTGCAGATGGTGATTGCAGCCATGAAATTAAAAGACACTTACTCCTTGGAAGGAAAGTTATGACCAACCTAGATAGCATATTAAAAAGCAGAGACATTACTTTGCCAACCAAGTTCCATCTAGTCAAGACTATGGTTTTTCCAGTGGTCATGTATGGATGTGAAAGTTGGACCGTGAAGAAATCTGAGTGCCAAAGAATTGATGCTTTTGAATTGTGGTGGTGGAGAAGACTCTTGAGAGTCCCTTGGACTGCAAGGATATCCAACCAGTCCATCCTAAAGGAAATCAGTCCTGGGTGTTCTTTGGAAGGACTGATGGTGAAGCTGAAACTCCAATACTTTGGCCACCTCATGGGAAGAGTTGACTCATTGGAAAAGACCCTGATGCTGGGAGGGATTTGGGGCAAGAGGAGAAGGGGACGACAGAGGATGAGATGGCTGGATGGCATCACCGACTCGATGGACATGAGTTTGAGTGAACTCCAGGAGTTGGTGATGGACAGGAAGGCCTGACGTGCTGCAATTCATGGGGTCGCAAAGAGTCGGACACAACTGAGCAACTGAACTGAACTGAATATGTTATTAAGTAAAAGTAACAGTATTAAGGAGAACATGTAACTTTTTAATCTGAAACACTGCTATTTAGATGAGTTCCCTACATTCAGGCACTCTCCACAAACAATGGATGGATACTTGTTTTACAGTGCATCTGAAGTGCCTATATTTTGTTGCTTCTACAGTTTTTCCATTTTCAAAAATTAATTAACTAAGGGAAAAAAGATTCTTCTCAAACAACAGAAAAAGCATTCTTAGAAAAACCAATACAATGTTATAATTAGACTATGTCTATGATATCTTGGTTGCTATGCCAACCGCACTTCTCTTTGCCACCCAGTCAATACTAAACACATTGGTGCCAGGTTGCCCTCTCAGCCTCTTTTTTGGCATCCTCCTTCTCGAGTATGAGTGAAGCAACGACCCAACACTAAAAACACTCTTCACTGTAGTTTCTACTGGTATGTCTGTCCATCATTACTTCTCGTGTTTCTCTTATACGAACAATTCACTTTAACCAAACTGTCCAGTTTTCCCTTTAACATTTCACATACATTCCTATGTGTCTTTCCCTTTGCAATTTTCTGGTTGAAATACACTTCTTTGATTTAAGTCTAACTCTTAATTCAAAAGTCATTAAAATCTCAGTATTTTTGTCGAAATATCTTTCAGTTTATTTTTGTAAGATATCTTAGTGAAATTATTTTTATCAGCCATTTAGCATGTAGCTGATGTCCTTCTGGCATCATTTTATGTTGGCATTTATCCTATATAAGTATATATTATACATTCCAAATATATGTATTATCTTCATATTCAGTCTATTTATTTGAGGGTAAAGTCATGCCAAACTTTTATTTCCTTTCCTTACTCATTTTTGAATCCCAAGTACCATTGCATAGAGTAGAAAAACACTATGCATTGAACCAAACAGTTAGTGTATAATGCTTATATAAAGGAATATGTTTTCTCTTAAAGTTAATGCTTAGATAATATCACTATCTTTATGGAAAAATAACATATTTTTACTTGGGTGAAGCATGAATGATGATCATTCCTAAAATCAACATAATTGTCAGTGTCTTCACAGCCCAGTTGGGAAGATTTATAAAAGAACTATTTGTTTCAACAGCAAATGTTTTCCACTTGAGAAGTGTTAGCAGATCCTGAGGCATAAACATACACATTGGAGCATGAAAGTTTTCTCTGCAGTTTGTGTGTTACAGTTGTGGGAGTTGTTGTGGCAGATGACACTTTGCTTAACAAAAGCTGTTAAAGTTGCTTGGACCCACTGCAAAATTTGGCTATGGATGAAGTTTGTATTTTTTCATATAGGACTATTTGGTACATTTTGAGACAGAGCTTTTCTCTGTAAACCACTGTAACCCACACTGAGCCAGATCCACAAACTTTTAAAATTCTTTGGAATATTCCAAACTGATTTCATCTGATTGACTTTCATTGAGTTATAGCCATCCAAAGGGTTCTTTAGATTGGTATTAGGAAGAATACCAGCAGGGTTATTCAGAGAACAGGTACAGTATGGCCAGAGGAGCACTGATGGTGAAATATAAAGCTTGCTTTCAGCAGAAAAAAGTAGGCTACACATAGATCTATCATAGACAAGAATTTGTTATATGCTTCCAGGGGCAACAGAACAGTATTATTCTTTCAACGGCCTTGGGAGTTTATTAGCAATGTTGAGAAAAATGTATTTTATATATATAAGATATATTTTAAATGATTAGAGTATATGTGTATGACACTATTAAAAATTATATGAAACATGTAAAATATCATGTATGAAACGAGTTGCCAGTCCAGGTTCGATGCGCGATACTGGATGCTTGGGGCTAGTGCACTGGGACGACCCAGAGGGATGGTATGGGGAGGGAGGAGGGAGGAGGGTTCAGGATAGGGAACACATGTATACCTGTGGCGGATTCATTTTGATATTTGGCAAAACTAATACAATTATGTAAAGTTTAAAAATAAAATAAAATTTAAAAAAATTATATGAAAATGAAAATTCTTTACTGTTTATTTTATACTGGAGTATAGTTGATTAACAATGTTGTGTTAGTTTCTGGTGTACAGCAGTAATTCAACTATATATACACACACATACATACATACACGTATCGATTCTTTTTCGAATCCTTTTCCCATTTCGGTTGAATTTAAAAAGAGAACATCTTTCTAAATTCTGAAGAAATAATAAGAGATCAAAATGTAAGCAATTTGACTAATTTTTGAAGGCCAAGAAGTAGTACGTGCAAGTAACAAATATATGCAATATATATTAATACTTGCTATTTGAGTTTTACTCAATTTCTTAAGTCCTTAAGACCTATTTAAATGAATATTTAAAAGTACAATACAGCACAGTGTCCCTTTAAGAAAAATTCAAAAAAAAAAAAATCACACATTTGATTCTTTCCTTAGAAAAAGGAATTGCATTAAAGGAAAAGTGAAAGCAAATCTCTTGGACCTGAAAATACATCAGGGTTTGTTCTTACATGATGCTATGTTTATTTTTGCTCCTAAGGAGCAGATGCGGGGAGTCCAGGACACTGCAGGGAGAAAAATTTGCCATCCTAAAATGTATCTCTTTGGCATGTGGATTATATTGAGCTGGAAATAATCAAGACTCAGGAAGAATCTTTGACCTTCCTGCTGACTGCTGAAATACTTTCAGATTAGAGAGCCTCTTCCCAGAATGGAGCTTCCCAGGTGGCGCTAGTGGTAGAGAACCCACCCACCAATGCAGGAGATGCAAGAGACGTGGGTTTGATCCCTGGGTCGGGAAGATCCCCTGGAGAAGGAAATGGCAACCCACTCCAGTATTTTTGCCTAGAGCATCCCATGGACAGAGGAGCCTGGTGGGCTACAGTCCATGGGGTCACAAAGACTCTGATACGACTGAAGCAACTGAGCACACACACACACACACACACACACACACACACACTGCTCAGAATAGAGCTCGTACCAGAGATATGTGATAAGGGGCTAGATGTGGCATCATTTTTATGCTGGAATTTATCATATATAAACATAAGTATATATTATATATTATATACGATAGGCTAGATGTGGTGGGGAAACTCAGGGGGGCCTGGAGCTTAGGCGCTGTCCCACTATCTCCACCTAGCCCAGCAAAAACATATCAAACATTTGCTTTTCTATCTCCATGTGAATTGTCTTCCACGCTTTGAAGTTCCAAACCACTACCCCGGCAACCTCTTTTGTTTTTAGCTGAAGGTGGTATTTAAGGTGATGGCTTTGGCCATTTTGGCGAGTTATATTCAGTTTTCCTGGGTCTCTCCCTTTTATATAAATGCTATTAAACATTTGTTTAATTTTCTTCTATTAATTTGTGTCTTGGCAACTTAATTCTTAAGGCAGACAGAAGAACCTAGAAGAGTGGAGGGGGAAAAAATGTTTAATCCTGACAGCATAGGTGACAGGGTTCAACATTACCATCTGAACACTACCCATCCCAGGATGCTGAAGTTAAGAGATCCCGGGAAACTGACTAAAGCTGGCAGAAACTCAAAATTCTTACCCATTAGTCAGTCTCCTGTATCTTTGCCTGCAGGATCAGTTAGAAATAAGAATGGAAAGAGTCCCTTTTTCTATTTCTAAAATTATATTAACAGGAGAAAATATTTGTGAAGCTGGTTCATTAGACTCAGAAACTCTTAGGAAATTTAGTAGAGTACTCTAAGTTTGTTGATTCTTTTTCCTCCCAGAGGTGGTAATTGTTTTTCTTTGTGTTCTTGATGTCATTTGTCATAAGGAGGAAAAACCATTGGTCTAATTAGGTTTTTCTTTGGTTGTGTTCTATGTCTTGAGAAGACCCATGGCTGATTCATGTCAATGTATGGCAAAAACCATCACAATAATGTGAAGTAATTAGCCTCCAATTTAAATAAATTAATTAATTTAAAAAATCATCAAAATCAAAATCTGATTCTTTAATTTTTTTAAATTTTAATTGGAGGTTAATTACTTTACAATATTGTATTGGTTTTGCCATACATCAACATGAATCCGCCACGGGTGTACACATGTTCCCCATCCTGAACCCCCCTCCCACCTCCCTCCCCGTACCATCCCTCTGGGTCATCCCAGTGCACCAGCCCCAAGCTTCCTGTATCCTGCATCGAACCTGGACTGGCAATTTGTTTCTTATATGATATTATACATGTTTCAATGCCATTCTCCCAAATCATCCCACCCTCTCCCACAGAGTCCAAAATCTGATTCTTTAAAAAGTTCAGTAATTGAAAGCAACCTAAATGTCCATTAACAAAGGAATAGGTGAAGATGTGGCACATGTTTTTTAAAACAATTTTTAATTGGATTGTAATTGTTTTATAATGTTTTGTTAGCTTCTTCAGTATAACAATGTGAATCAGCTATAAGTATACATGTATCCCCTCCCTCCTGAGTCTCCCTCCCTCCCACCCCTCTAGGTCATTACAGAGCACCGAACTGAGTACAGCGGCTCCCTACTAGCCGTCTATTTTACACATGGTAGTGTATGTCAATGCTACTGTCTCAAATCGTCCCACCCCCGCTTCCCCCTGTGTGTCCACAAGTCCCTTCTCTGCATCTGCATCTCTATTCCTGTCCTGCATAGCTTCATCAGTACTATTTTTCTAGATTCCATACATATGCATAAATACACAATATTTGTGTTTATCCTTCTGACTTACTTTACTCTGTCTGACAGACTCTAGGTTTATCCACATCACTAAAATTGGCCCAATTTTGTTCCTTTTTAATATTGCATTGTGTACATGTACCACACCTTCTTTATTCATTCATCTGTTGATGGACATTTAGGTTGCCTTCATGCACTGGGATACATGTGTCTTTCTGAATTACGATTTTCTCTGAGTACATGCCCAGGCTTCCCAGGTGGCACTAGCAGTAAAGAACCTGCCTGCCAAGGCAGGAGACATAAGAGATGTGGATTTGATCCCTAAGTTGGGAAGATCCCCTGGAGGAGGGCTTGGCACCCCACTCCAGCATTCTTGCCTAGAGAACCCCATGGACAGAGGAGCCTGCCAGGCTACAGTCCATAGCATTGCACAGAGTTGGACATGACTGAAGTGACGCATGCACACACACTGGGTATATGCCCAGTAGTGGGACTGCTGGGTCATGTGGTAGTTTTATTTTTAGTTTTTTTTTTTTTTAAGGCACCTCCATACTGTTCTCCATAATGGTTATATCAATTTACATTCCCACCAACCGTGCAAGAGGGTTCCCTTTTCTCCACACCCTCTCCAGCATTTATCGATTGTAGATATTTTGATGATGGTCATTCTGACCACTGTGAGATGATACCTCATTGTGGTTCTGATTTGCATTTCTCTAATAATGACCAATGTGGAGAATCACTTCATGCATTTGTTGGTGAGAATTAGCTTGTTGACTGGTAAGAAAACTATTTCCGGTCTCAGCTGTCTGGAAGAGACACATAACAGTGTGCTCTGGGAAGGCACTCAAATAGACTGGGATTATGAACAGTTGCAACTGTGTATGTTTCTGACTGTCATCTCTTTGTCAGACTGTGCCACAGCATTCAAGGGAGCTTATCATAAGGGCTCCCAATCCATAGGAGTCTTTTTCATCTCCACCTTTATTGCCTCGCTAGTTCCCTTGTGCAAGAAAGGCCGTTACTTGTTCAGACTATTAGTGGGTATGAACTTTCTGGATCTTGTCAGGGACACATCCTTCTAATTCTCATGGGATGCCCAATTTCACCCATGGTTAAGCCATAAAAAAGTCACTATTATGGATTAAGTCACTATTATGATCCTAACTAATGGCCAGATGATGGAGCCTTTGAATTGGAAAAACTTCTAAACTGGAAAATTTTTAGAGAGCTGTTATTATAAGCAACTGATATACTGGTACCTATTAAAAGACCAAACTAAAAGGTAGAACTACCATATAACCCAGCAATTCCACTCCTGGGAAAACACAATTCAAAACAATACATGCACCCCAATGTTCACTGCAGCACTATTTATAATACCCAGGATGTGGAAGCAACCTCACTGTCCATCAACCGTGGAATGGATAAAGAAGATGTGGTAAATCTACACAACAGAATATTAGCCATTGAAAATGAATGAAGTCATGCCATTTGCAGCAACATGGATGGAACTAGAGATTGTTATACTGAGTGAAGTAAGTCAGACAGAGAAAGATAAATATTATATATTGCATATATGTTGGATCTTAAAAAAAGGCAACAGATGAACTTATCTGCAAAACATAAATAGAATCACAGATGTAGAAAACAAATTTATGGTTACTATGGGGAATAAACTGAGAGATTGGGATTGATATATATACATTACTATATATAAGGTAGATAGTCAATAGTGACCTACTGTGTATCACAGGGAGCTCTATTCAATATTGTGCAATAACCTATATGGGTAAAGAATCTGAAAAAGAGTGAATAAATGTATAACTGAATCACTTTGCGGATGGGGAACACATGTATACCTGTGGCGGATTCATTTTGATATTTGGCAAATCTAATACAGTTATGTTAAGTTTAAAAATAAAATAAAATTAAAAAAAAAAAAGAAAAAAAAAAAAGAAACTAAGATAGTATAAAAATCAACTATACTCTAATAACAGATTTTTTAAAAAAGAAGACAGTGTGAATCTGTACTAATAGTACCATAGTGTCCAGAAGATTCACTAAAACCAATCATTAATTATTATACATTTTAAGGTGGCAAGCATTGATCAGGGCACTGGAAATAATATTTGATACAACTGACATCCCTCATTCTCAGGGAGCTTATAACCTCCTGCTTATAACCTCTTATAACCTTATAACCTCTCTGCTGCTGCTAAGTCACTTTAGTTGTGTCCAACTCTGTGCGACCCCATAGATGGCAGCCCACCAGGCTCCCCCACCCCTGGGATTCTCCAGGCAAGAGTACTGGAGTGGGTTGCCATTGCCTTCTCCGTATAACCTCCTGAGACTGACCAATATAAACAGACCTACACATAAACATATATATAATCATAAACTGTGATGAACACTGTGAAGAAAAAAACACAGGGAGCCTACCACAAGGAGACCATTACCTGGAATGGAGTCTCAGGGGAGAATTTTCCTGAAGCAGAGTTAACATGCGTGGTGTGAGTGTGTCTGAGTGTATGTATTTGGTAAGGGATCCACCAGACAGAGGACAGCATATGGAAAGGTTCTGAAAGGGAAAAGTCTACAACCCATTCGAGGACAGAAGTGCCAGCTAAAGCAGGAAGATGGAGAGCCAGGAGGAGATGGATGGGGACTAGAGCATGGAAAGCCTACTGAGCCAGGTGATGGATTTGAGTCTTTCTCTGCAGACGTGATTTAAGCAGGAAAGTCATATGACCAGATGTGCATTTTTAAAACTCACTCAGGCTACAATATGGAGAACACAGACAGAAACAAGGCAGAAGGAAGAAAATCAGTTGTGACATGGTTGTAATAGTCCAGGCAGGTGAGGATGGCAGCTTGGACCATGATGTGGCAGTGTTGTTGGAGCAGTAGGGGGAGACTGAGAGACATTTAAGAAACTCACCACATCTTGGTGGTTTAGGGATGGATTTGATGAAGGGGCTGAGAGAAAGATGGATCAGTAATGCTATCTAAACCAACTTGTTTTGAGGGGGAGATGGGGAAGGGAATTCTTTCAACTGTTAAGTCTCTTTTATTCTGTAACAGTCCCCCTTCCTTTTCTTTGCTGGAAAAATTTACCAACATTCCTTTGTTGATAAATCTGGGTCTTTGGGCCTTTAGAGTGTTGAGTATCTCATATTTGCATTTGATTTCTTCCTTGTGCTATTGATTACCTTTTTCCTATATCCACTGAGTTTCCCATAAAATGATAGCTCTGAGGGCTCCACTGATTCTGGCTCATTTTTTTTTTCCTTTTGACTAGACTACTTCATAGGTTGCACTGGATACGTCCTATTATATCACATCCTGATATAACAATGTACTAGTAAGAGCACCTTTAGTGATACTGGAATTTGGAGTGGAATGGGGTCAGCATGACCCTCTCAATATGAAGTTCCTCTTTCACCTTTTTAATGGTTCTAGCATCCATTGGGAGAAGGCAATGGCACCCCACTCCAGTACTCTTGCCTGGCAAATCCCATGGATGGAGGAGCCTGGTGGGCTGCAGTCCATGGGGTCGCTAAGAGTCGGACACGACTGAGCGGCTTCACTTTCAGTTTTCACTTTCATGCGTTGGAGAAGGAAATGGCAACCCACGCCAGTGTTCTTGCCTGGAGAATCCCAGGGACAGGGGAGCTTGGTGGGCTGCCGTCTATGGGGTCGCACAGAGTCAGACACGACTGCAGCGACATAGCAGCAGCAGCAGCATCCATTGATGGTGGTCACCTCAATCTCCTCAAAACTGACTTAGAATAGAAGCACACAGAAATTTTAGCAAAACATGAGTTAGACTCCATTGCTCAAGCTTTTCTAATTTTCCTCCAGCTATTTTGGGTACATCTTCTCAATGACTGCTTTAATTCTTCTGACTCAAAGTGTAAATATCAAAGTCCTACCTTCTGTCCCTTTTCTTTTCTCTCTGGTAAATTGTATCACTTCTTGAGAACACCTATCTGTGCAAAAGTATCATAGTCAGAGCAGTAGCTTCATTCTGAGTGGCAATTTTCAGTTGCCAACTGGTCCCTTATTCTGCCATAAATCATACATGTCACCTTAATTTCCAAACCACCTTTCAAACCCCTCGCTTTCTGCCACGGATATCATGATTCTCTCAATCAACATTGACAATGACTCCTCCTTCCTCACTACCTACATCAATAAGTTGACAACTCTGTGCCATCTCCCTCCAACATATCATTCTCATTTTTCTCTTTCCAAATTGCTGCCACCCCTCTAGCAGTTCATTATCTCTTGCCTAAACTATTGGAAATAGCTTTTTAATGGCTCTAACCAGTTTCCAGGCTCTGCTGTGTGCAGTCCACCTTGAAAGTAAGACTGGGAAACACTCCTGCAAAAACATCTAGAGTCGTATAATTGCCCTGCTCAAACAGCTTCACTTGCTACCCACTAACCCCCAAAAGAAACAAAAGCTGTTCATGCCACATTCAACCTGTCTCGTCTGCCTCTACAGACATTGTTCCACCCATACATTACCCAGGCCTGCACCTCTGGAAAGCTGGTCCCTGAGCCTCCTCCCAGGATTCTTGCCTGTAGTCAGTCTTCCTTCCTGACTTCAGACTTCCTGCCCAAGTCATCCTTGATTATCAGCAACCTACACGTTTTTTTCCTCCTCACGAGTGACATATATACGTTTATTGCCAGTTATTTGAATCAAAAAGGTACTCTTCTTTAAACAAGTTTCCTTCCCTTCTCTGACTTTACCACTCTATGGGAGTAACTTATTGTGCTTTCTTTCACAGCTGTTCTTTAGCCTACATATAAATAGATGCACTTTTTTTTTTCTCTCTTGCCACTCACCTGCTTGAGCTGGGACCTGGTCTTCTCCTGCCCTTGGAATAGGATTTACACGATCAGTTACACTGGTTCTCGAGCCTTTGGAAGGGACTAGAATTACACCACTGATTTTCTTGGGCCTCTAGTTTGCAAATGGAAGATGACATGATTCTCAGTATCATTAATTACTCATTTTGTCTGGGGACTTAAAGCATTTTTTAATATGAAGAATAAGTCAACTGATTTAAACAGAAAGCATTTGCTTTGATGGTTCTCATATTACCCGGTTTTCATTATTTTAGATTGTCTGAATCTGTAGAACCTAAGCATAATCATAGCTTTCTATTTTGGTTTCCATTGGTTAAATCTATTCTATTTTACCAATGGAAATCAAAATGGAGCAAATTCTATTTCCATGCCTTTTAATTATTAGCATTTTTAAAGATATCCAGCTAGATTATTTATCATAAATTGAATGTCAGAGTTTCTATCCTGTTTTTATTAGACAATTAATGCATTATTGAACAACTAAAACTTAAAATACAAATGTGTGAAAATAAAAACTAACTCCTTTTTATAGTTCATCCTTAAGTAAGCCAGTGTTACTGATTTCATAAATAGTTATTTGCATTTTCCTTAAGTTTATAAAAACATGCAAAACTATAGAGGGCCCTACAGTTTTATCCTTCTATGCATTTTTATGGACACAATGAAGCTGGAATTACTTCAATAATGCCTTCTATCTACTGAACTTAAAAGGTATTTTTTGTTGAGCTATAATTGACATAACATCTTATTAGATTCTGGTATATAACATAATGAGTTATAATTTAATCATTTATATACACTGCATAATGATCACCATACAAGCCTAGTCAACATCTGTCATCACATACAACTGCAGGACTTTTTCTTGTGATGAGAATTTTAAGATTTACTCTCTTGGCAACTTATAATATGCAATATAACTTAATATGAAATACAGTATTATTTTAAGATTTACTCTTTAGAATTTTAAGATTTACTCTCTTAGCAACTTAATATGCACTACAGTATTATTAATGGCAGTTGCAATGCTGTATATTACATCCCCATGACTTATTTATTTCATTAGAAGATATTATTTTTAATTATAGCACCATAATACTCCATAGTTCTGTAACACACTCAGCCATTTTTAATAAATACTGGCTGTTTTGATTAATTTTATAATTATTTTCATGATTAAATATGCTTTTATATGTAAAATATATATATATGCACAAAGATATATGTTTGAAGAACAATTTGGTTTATAAACAGATCCTATTATACATATAAAATATATATATATATATTATTCTGTAACTAGCTTTTCTCATATAATTCACATAGACTTCTTTCATCCCAATATATAGAGATTTGCTTCATTCATATTAATAACAGCCTTAGATTCAGTATTATAAGCAATCCTTAATTTATTCTGTCATTCTCATAGATGAGCATTCAGTTTATTCCCTTTGTAACTATCACACACACAGCTGAAATAAATATCTTTGTATGTAAACCTTTATAACTTTATTTTTCAAATCCATTCTCAGAAATGGATTCCCGGGCCAAATGGCACTTGCAATTTAAATTCTAATAGGAGACAGCTAGATTACTTTCCAAAAGTAATAATGTACTCTTATGCCAACAGTATATGGAGGGAAAGTATTTATTTCTCCACACCTTTTCTAATAACAATGTGTTAATTTTTTTTCATTTCTGTCAAATTATTACTTGAAAATTGATATCTCTGAAGTTCAGGATTACATGCCCATTCTCTAAGACCCCATCTGAAATGCCACATCCTTTATGAATCCTTTCTTCTCTCATCCTAGGCAGCCTCTCTTTGCTCTGAAACCTTTGTAGCACATGTTTTGTCTTTTTGTGGAACTTTTCATATTATACTTTATGCTGAATTGAGTTTTCTCATTTTAAATCTCGACCACATTGTAGCTTAAAAAGTAGAGGTCTCATATCCTACCTCTTCTTATAACGTCCTTAACATCTAAGCAGTGCATAGAAGTTGCTCCACTTTCTGCCTAATAGGATCCAGTTGATCAGTCAGAGAAATGGGAGCTTAAGGCTAGGAATAAAAGTGGATGACTCTGCATCCTCTTGGAGGAAATTGCAAGCATCTTGCTGCAGAATTCTATCACTGACAGAACAATTGAACCAAGCAGATAGACCATGTTTACTTATCAAATCTACTGCTTGAACATCTAGGGTAAGTGAAGCCAACTGACACAAGAGGGACAGCATCACACAGTTTATTAAGCCAGAACTGTGGGCAAATCCAAAAGGAAGCACCACATAGCAAGAAAAGCACTTTAAAACAAAGTACCTTCCTTTTTTTTTAAGTGAACTCAGAAGGCTTACCAGCAGTGGGTAAAAGATTTTTTAAAAAGAAAGATTATAGCTCAGCATACAAATGAACAACAGAGCTAACATGAATTGACTAAGACTATGGACTAGCTGCCTTGCACACATTTTACCATTACACACACACACACACACACACACACACACACACACACACACACACCACTGTGCAGTAGATATTGTTATTATTATCCACATTTCGTATATGGGATTTCACTTTCCCAAGGTCACAGATTGTACACGTAAGGGAACTGAGTTGAAGACTCAGATACATTTGAGTCTAGGCTACCTATAATGCCACATCCATAGAGGTGCTAACACAGAGACCAGATGATTCATTGTCAGTGCTGTAGAAACCATGTTTTTATTAATGGCAGAGAATGGAAGGGTGACATCTAAATCTGTCCATAGAACCTATTATGCTAGTGCAGAAATCAGAATTTCCTGAGTCAAAAACCCACAAGAAAAAAGCTAGACAAACAACAATGTTCTATTACTATTACTTCAGAGGGACAGAAAAAGGCACAACACTGACAAAGGTTTACTTTTAAAGTACATAAACCATGCAATTATAGAAAGTTCCATTTCTAAATATTTTCTTGGCTGACTGTACCCAGTCTTCCGAACTTGGGCCACCGATCATGTAATACAAGTGCTAAATGCCTCATCAGCATGTTCTGCTTCTTGCTCAGAGCCTTAACAACTTCCTTTCAGTTCATCCAGCCTAGTTCTCCTGTCTTCCAAAGTTACCAATTTCTGCCACTCTCTTAAATATCGGCCTCTTTGTTGTTTAGTTGCAAAGTCATGTCCAAGTCTTTGAGACCCCATGGACTGAAGCATGCTAAGCTTTCCTATTCTTCACTATTTCCCAGAGTTTGCTCAAACTCATGTCCACTGAGTTGTTGATGCCTCACTTATATTTTGGCCTCCTAGTTGTGTTTTTTTTTCCTCACTTCCTTTTTGAGACAAGACACTGATAGACATCAGCATTCAATCTCTTTTAGCTGGATTCAATCAGTGAAGGCTCTTCTGTGGGCAGATAGCTCCCATGAACTGTGCAGTCCGATCATGGTAGAAATTAAAATCTGTTGGATAAGGGACTATGACTCACAAAGATTCAAATGCAAATTCTCAAGCTTACTGCTGTAGTATCCTGAGTAACATATTTAATCAACTTGATCCTCAGTTTTCCCTGCCACATAGGATTTTTGTGTGGTTTAAATTAGATGTTGTATGTACAATCTATAGTTTCCAAATTAAATGTAATTATTATTATAATTATTAGCAGAGTCAACTACTTTTAGACAAAACTAAAAAGTAAATTAAACCCAAAATAAACCTCTAAATACCATGAATATAAGTTTAAGAAACTATAGAAAAAGATTCCTTCATTATCTCTATGTCTAATTAAAGTTAGAATTCAGCCCAATTAGAACAAGGAATGAGGAAATTGCTGATGGGCTCACATAAGTTCTGAATGAACTGCCTAAAAGGAAGCATCTGACACCCTTGGAGAGACACTGGGATACTTAAAAAACAAGACTTGTGTGTGTATGTTCAAAAGACTAAAGTCTCTTTTCTAGGAAATGAGAGCAAGAGAGGCTATTTCAAGAGGAAAAATCATATTGTGATGATGTGTATCATAGGTAGTGGGCAGAATTTTGATGAAGGCATGTGCTGTGCTGTGCTTAGTCACTCAGTCATGTCCAACTCTTTGCAACCCCATGGACTGTTGCCCTCCAGGCTCCTCTGACCATGGGGATTCTCCAGGCAAGAATACTGGAGTCGGTTGCCATGCCCTCCTCCAGGGGATCTTCCCTGGAGGGAAGGGATTGAATTCAGGTTTCCTGCATTGCAGGCAGATTCTTTACCATCTGAAGGCATATCGATAGCAAAATATGGAAGAAATCTCTAAATGGGAAACAGATAAACTTGTCCTCTTTTCCTTTCCACTCCATAGACTTTATGTACAGTAGTAGGATGTCCCCACTTCATCTATGTCGTGGTACCACCATAACAATGCACATATATTATTAACTAGCACTTGTTGAAAGAGCTGATCAGTCATAAACTTCATCAAATCAGAACAGGTGAATCAGCCTCCAGCCTACAGTCGGACAGGTGAGTGAACCAACAGACAGTAGTGGACATTGGTCCCTAAAGAACAGGTGAGCCCCAAAGCAGTCTCTTAAGGAATTTGAGATAAACAGTATCAAAGTAAAGTGGCAAAAAGAAATTAGGAATCCCTCTAGTAGTTCTCAGGATGGGGAAAGGATAGTTGAAATTAGGAGACTGGGCAGCCATATGGATGGTTTGAGTAGAATTAACACAATTGGATGGACATAGAGGGTGCAAAATGAAAGTGATGGAAAGATGAATTATTAAATTTTAGAGCACAAATCTGCTTCAGTTGGAAGTGGTTTTGACAGAGAAGACCAAAAATGATGCTGTTGGTTTGATATGTTTTAACTCATTTAAAAAAGACCTTATACTACTGAATGGATGGATCACAATGCATCAAAACAAGTCAAATCTTTCTATGTCTAGTCTGTTATTGCAATACCATATTTTTATTACCATTTTAATATAACTCCAGGTTGTTATAGTCTGATCTCTTACAAGCTTTAATCTTCAATCCAGGCTAATCCACTATGTTGTTTCAAGGAAATAATTTAGAAGAGTCTCCAGGTAAATAACAGGCAGCACTTATCTGGTATTTGTACTTACGAAATCATACTGTTGGCATATTAATGTCTTTGATCTTATTTTTTTTAATGTCTTTGATCTTAAAAAATTAAATCAGCACACATCCTTTATGCAATATGTATAGGAACATTTTTGTTTTCTCTGTTCTAACAAAACTTGACTCCATCAATGGAAAGCATAAGTCAGTGATTGGCAGCAAGCATGTTATTATATTTTAGTTCAATTAGTGTATCTTATAGAGTAGAAGGGGGTGTAGAGGAGGGAAGGAACACCATGATAAGCACTACATTATCAATAACTCCTCACAGGGATTCTAATAGGTAGTTATTAGGAGAAAGTGTCCATTCAGAGAGGTTAATTATTCAGTTACCCAGAAAATACCTGTCTGTTGTAGATCTTAAATTAATGTAAAAGTCAGGAAAAGGAATTAAGGAGATGTCTACTCAAGAAACATGCCTATCAGCAGAGATCCCTTAGCTTTGGCTTTAGCTTAGAAAAAGCTCAGTGCAAGGAAACACCAAGGAAGTCAGAGCTAAGCAGAAAACAGAAATATCTGAAACCACAAGAGGGTGAATCTCGAGTAGAAAAGAACAAACATGTACAGAGAGAGTTGTGCATGTAAACTGGAAGCAGAAATCCAAGGGCTAAAAAAAGAAAGAGACACAGACAGTGTAGGTTCATATCTTACAAGCGGGAGAAGACAATCAGAACTCTAAAAGTCAAAGGTCTAAAATCATCCCAGACAAGAGGAATCTAAGAATGACAAGTAGAAGTAAAGTGGTTAGGATCTAAAAGAAGAAAAAGACATTAGGAAAAACTAAGGCGTTTTGAGCAAAGTATGGACTTAAGTAAATAATAATGTATCAATACTGTTCATCAACTGTGACAAATGTACCAAATTAATGTAAGATGTTAATATTAGGGGAAACTGGTTACAGGATATATGGGAACCCTGTGTACTATCCTCAATTTTTCTTTAAACCCCAAAGTATTCTGAAATAAAATGTTTTTAAATGTTTATTTTTATAATACAATGGTTGTTCTTTCCTAGTAAAAGTCAATGGTTCAAAAATAATTTTTTAATGATAATCTTGTCCCAAGGAAAATCCTAGAAGCATAGACTAAGACTCCCAACTCTACCTTCAGTAGGAATAAGGACCCTTAGGGAAAAAACACTAGTACAAGTCTTGACCCTTTAGGTTTTGTTTTTTTATTGCACATGTAAATAATTACGAATTAAGGTATTAAAACCGCACCTTTAAAACAGGCATGCACATTTTCTTAATAGTTCAGTTCAGTCTCTCACTCGTGTCTGACTCTCTGCGACCCCATGAATCGCAGCACGCCAGGCCTCCCTGTCCATCACCAACTCCCGGAGTTCACTCAGACTCACGTCCATCGAGTCAGTGATGCCATCCAGCCATCTCATCCTCTGTCGTTCCCTTCTCCTCCTGCCCCCAATCCCTCCCAGCATCAGAGTCTTTTCCAATGAGTCAAATCTTCACATGAGGTGGCCAAAGTTTTGGAGTTTCAGCTTCAGCATCATTCCTTCCAAAGAAATCCCAGGGCTGATCTCTTTCAGAATGGACTGATTGGATCTCCTTGCAGTCCAAGGGACTCTCAAGAGTCTTCTCCAACACCACAGTTCAAAAGCATCAATTCTTCGGTGCTCAGCCTTCTTCACAGTCCAACTGTCACATCCATACATGACCACTGGAAAAACCATAGCCTTGACTAGACAGACCTTTGTTGGCAAAGTAATGTCTCTGCTTTTGAATATGCTATCTAGGTTGGTCATAACTTTCCTTCCAAGGAGTAAGCGTCTTTTAATTTCATGGCTGCAATCACCATCTGCAGTGATTTTTGAGCCCAAGAAAATAAAGTCTGACACTGTTTCCACTGTTTCCCCAATCTATTTCCATGAAGTGATGGGACCGGAGGCCATGATCTTCATTTTCTGAATATTGAGCTTTAGGCCAACTTTTTCACTCTCCACTTTCACTTTCATCAAGAGGCTTTTGACTTCCTCTTCACTTTCTGCCATACGGGTGGTGTCATCTGCATATCTGAGGTTATTATATTTCTCCTGGCAATCTTGATTCCAGCTTGTGCTTCTTCCAACCCAGCGTTTCTCATGATGTACTCTGCATATAAGTTAAATAAACAGGGTGACAATATACAGCCTTGACGAACTCCTTTTCCTATTTGGAACCAGTCTGTTGTTCCATGTCCAGTTCTAACTGTTGCTTCCTGACCTGCATACAGATTTCTCAAGAGGCAGGTCAGGTGGTCTAGTATTCCCATGTCTTTCAGAATTTTCCACAGTTTATTGTGATCCACACAGTCAAAGGCCTTGGCATAGTCAATAAAGCAGAAATAGATGTTTTTCTGGAACTCTCTTGCTTTTTCCATGATCCAGTGGATATTGGCAATTTGATCTCTGGTTCCTCTGCCTTTTCTAAAACCATCTTGAACATCAGGAAGTTCATGGTTCATGTACTGCTGAAGCCTGGCTTGGAGAATTTTGAGCATTACTTTACTAGCATGTGAGATGAGTACAATTGTGCAGTAGTTTGAGCATTCTTTGGCATTGCCTTTCTTTGGGATTGGAATGAAAACTGACCTTTTCCAGTCCTGTGGCCACTGCTGAGTTTTCCAAATTTGCTGGCATATTGAGTGCAGCACTTTCACAGCATCATCTTTCAGGATTTGAAATAGTTCAACTGGAATTCCATCACCTCCACTAGCTTTGTTCATAGTGATGCTTTCTAAGGCCCACTTGACTTCACATCAGGATGTCTGGCTCTAGGTCAGTGATCACACCATCATGATTATCTGGGTCATGAAGATCTTTTTTGTACAGTTCTTCTGTGTATTCTTGCCACCTCTTCTTAATATCTTCTGCTTCTGTTAGGTCCATATCTTTTCTGTCCTTTATCAAGCCCATCTTTGCATGAAATGTCCCCTTGGTATCTAATTTTCTTGAAGAGCTCTCTAGTCTTTCTCATTCTGTTGTTTTCCTCTATTTCTTTGCATTGATCGCTGAAGAAGGCTTTCTTATCTCTTCTTTCTATTCTTTGGAACTCTGCATTCAGATGCTTATGTCTTTCCTTTTCTCCTTTGCTTTTCGCTTCTCTTCTTTTCACAGCTATTTGTAAGGCCTCCCCAGACAGCCATTTTGCTTTTTTGCATTTCTTTTCCATGGGGATGGTCTTGATCCCTGTCTCCTGTACAATGTCACGAATCTCAGTCCATAGTTCATCAGGTACTCTAACAGATCTAGGCCTTTATATCTATTTCTCACTTCCACTGTATAATCATAAGGGATTTGATTTAGGTCATACCTGAATGGTCTAGTGGTTTTCCCTACTTTCTTCAATTTCAGTCTGAATTTGGTAATAAGGAGTTCATGATCTGAGCCACAGTCAGCTCCTGGTCTTGTTTTTGTTGACTGTATAGAGCTTCTCCATCTTTGGCTGCAAAGAATATATTCAATCTGATTTCGGTGTTGACCATCTGGTGCTGTCCATGTTTAGAGTCTTCTCTTGTGTTGTTGGAAGAGGGTGTTTACTATGACCAGTGCATTTTCTTGGCAAAACTCTATTAGTCTTTGCCCTGCTTCATTCCATATTCCAAGGCCAAATTTGCCTGTTACTCCAGGTGTTTCTTGACTTCCTATTTTTGCATTCCATTCCCCTATAATGAAAAGAACATCTTTTTTGGGTGTTAGTTCTAAAAGGTCTTGTAGGTCTTCATAGAACCGTTCAACTTCAGCTTCTTCAGCGTTACAGGTTGGGGCATAGACTTGGATTACTGTGATATTGAATGGTTTGCCTTGGAAACGAACAGAGATCATTCTGTTGTTTTTGAGATTGCATCCAAGTACTGCATTTCGGACTCTTTTGTTGACCATGATGGCTACTCCATTTCTTCCGAGGGATTCCTGCCCACAGTAGTAGATATAATGATCATCTGGGTTAAATTCACCCATTCCAGTCCATTTTAGTTTGCTGATTCCTAGAATGTCTACATTCACTCTTGCCATCTCTTGTTTGACCACTTCCAATTTGCCCTGATTCATGGACATGACATTCCAGGTTCCTATGCAATATTGCTCTTTACAGCATTGGACCTTGCTTCTATCACCAGTCACAGCCACAGCTGGGTATTGTTTTTGCTTTGGCTCCATCCCTTCATTCTTTCTGGGGTTATTTCTCCACTGATCTCCAGAAGCATATTGGGCCCCTACTGACCTGGGGAGTTCCTCTTTCAGTATCCTATCATTTTGCCTTTTCATACTGTTCATGGGGTTCTCAAGGCAAGAATACTGAAGTGGTTTGCCATTCCCTTCTCCAGTGGACCACATTCTGTCAGATCTCTCCACCATGACCCGCCCATCTTGGGTTGCTCCAAGGGCATGGCTTAGTTTCATTGAGTTAGACAAGGCTGTGGTCCTAGTGTGATTAGATTGAGTAGTTTTCTGTGAGTATTGTTTCAGTGTGTCTGCCCTCTGATGCCCTCTTGCAACACCTACCATCTTACTTGGGTTTTTCTTACCTTGGGAGTGGGATATCTCTTCACGGCTGCTCCAGCAAAGTGCAGCCACTGCTCCTTACCTTGGACGAGGGGGATCTCCTCACCGCCGCCCTTCCTGACCTTCAACGTGGGATAGCTCCTCTAGGCCCTCCTGCACCCACGCAGCCACTGCTGGTCTTGGAGAGTCTCTCTGAGAAGCAGAGGGGCAGCTGCCTGGCTCTCCTTGGGGCCAGGGGCTCATGGCAGCCATACTCGGGAGCACATCCACCCAGGCATCAGTGTGGCCTTTCTTAATAGTAG
This sequence comes from Bubalus kerabau, assembly GCF_029407905.1. Taxonomy (NCBI): domain Eukaryota; kingdom Metazoa; phylum Chordata; class Mammalia; order Artiodactyla; family Bovidae; genus Bubalus; species Bubalus kerabau. Next base: position 143,555,080 of record NC_073624.1, on the reverse strand, counting down.
CAAAAATTTAAAATTTAGCCTTGCTTAATGTTATGAAGGCAAGAAATCAAACAACCTTCTGTTTATTTAAACAAATTATCTGGAAAATGCAGTCTTAATCAACTAAGACCAATTAAGTGTCTCCTTAAGCATATTAAAATTCTGGAGCTGGAGAAAGCCAAAAACATCAGACCGAAAGAAGCTAACTAGCATTTTATACTCTGTAGATGGATAACATTCCATCTAAAGAAACAGATAAAAGGAGCTCAGTGCTACTATTAATTTTATTTTTTTTAAGTGTAAACCACTAAGCAGAAAAGGGTCCAGTGGTAACAGAATCAGTGTGCACATAGTTCAGTAACCAGTTACTAAAGAATTACCCAGGTTGCTTACCAAAGGGCCCTAAAATGCAAGTATAAGGAGAGAACATCCCCACATTACATGGAATGTCATCTTTAGCCTGCTCTTTCTTTCCACACCTGAACTGTACTTCTGTCTTTTTGCATCTCCCATCAGGCAGCTGAGCCTGAAATATTTTAAAGGGACCCAAGGCCTACTGTGCCACTTGAGTTCACGTAAAATCAGGACACTTTCAAAGGAATTCTATTGAATGTCAGGTTTGAGTCAAGGTTTTAATTTCACAGTAGATTTAACTGAAGAGATTTAATTTTACCAAATTAAAAATGCGTGCTTTACAACAACCCCCAAGCCCTCCAGGAGTGAATTCAGACAGAAAGTTTGATCAGAGCTTCAACTAGAAAGAAAAAGGCAATGATGCCAGATGCCCTAGTTTAAAACCTTCCAGGCTCAGAATGGAGGAAAATGGGAGAATTAACGCTCTGTAAAAAGGATGCCCTTCTTGCTGACTGGAGTCAATTTTTTCAATCAAAGGGCATCCATCTGCCCTCAGCTCACTTCTCCACAGTCCACTTTTATACACGAGTAACACATATTGCTCATGGAACAACAGATTGGTTCAAAATTGGGGAAGGAGTATGTCAAGGCTGTATATTGTCACCCTGCTTATTTAACTTATATGAAGAATCATTTCAGTTCAGTTGTTCATTCACGTCTGACTCTGTGACCCCATGGACTGCAGCACACCAGGTACCTCATGTGAAATGCTAGGCTGGATAAATCACAAGATGGAAGATCACAATTACAAGATTGCTGGGAGAAATATCAATAACCATCAAGATATGTAGGTGCATGCATGCATTCTCAGTTGCTTCAGTCATATCCAACTCTTTGCAACCCTATGGGCTGTAGCCTGCCAGTCTACTCTGTCTATGGAATTCTGCAGGCAAGAATACTGGAGTGGGTTGCAGATGATACCACCATAATGGCAGAAAGTGAAGAGGAATTAAGAGCCTCTAGATGAAGGTTAAAGAAGAGAGTGAAAAAAGTTGGTTTAACACTCAACATTCAAAAAACTAAGATCATGGCATCTGGTCCCATCACTTCATGGAAAATAGAAGGGAAAAAGTGGAAACAGTGACAGACTTCATTTTCTTGGGCTCCAAAATCACTGTGGTGGTGACTGCAGCCATGAAATTAAAAGATGCTTGCTCCTTGGAAGAAAAGCAATGACCAACCTAGACAGCATATTAAAAAGCAGAGAATTCACTTTGCCTATAAAGGTCTGTATAGTCAAAGCTATGGTTTTTCCAGGAGTCATGCATGTATGGATGTGACAGTTGGACTGAGTGCCAAAAAACTGATGCTTTCAAATATGGTACTGGAGAAGACTCTTAGAGTCCCCTGGACAGCAAGGAGATAAAACCAGTCAGTCTTGAAGGAAATCAACCCTGAATATTCACTAGAAGGATTGATGCTGAAGCTGAAGCTTCAATACTTTGACCACCTGATACAAAGAGCTGACTCACTGGAAAAGACCCCGATGGTGGGAAGGATTGAAGGCAGGAGGAGAAGGGGATGACAGAGGATGACATAGTTGGATGGCATCACCGATTCAATGGACATGAGTTTGAGCTAATTCTGGGAGATGGTGAAGGACAGGAAACCCTGGTGTGCTGCAGCCAATTGGGTTGCAAAGATTCAGACATGACTGAGTGACTGAACAACAACAACAAGAACACATGTTGTGTCCAAGTAACTCTCAGTAATGGAGAGGAAGAGATTGGTGGGTGATACTGGTAATCAATAATACGCTAGTGTCTTCCATGACTGTGAACATGTGTGAGCTAGAAAGAGAATGCAAACCACCTGAGAAAATATAATCATGTAAAGGAAAGAAGTGAGAGGAATAGATAAGCTGATGAGATAAATGCTGAGCAGAGAATAAAATGAGTTGTGACTAATATTAATACATCACTAGCACATGGCAAATGCTGTGATGGATTGTTATAATATATACATTAATTCATCCTCACAATAATCCTACATTATAGATACCATTAAATTGAAAAACTGAGAGTCACTGGAGTTTAAGTAGCTTGCCCTAGAAGCATTCTAAAATTCTAGGTGTAAGACAAAATGCAAGGTTCTCTGAGTGAGACAAAGTCGCTCAGTCGTGTATGACTCTTTGCGACCCCATGGACTATACAGTCCATGGAATTCTCCAGGCCGGAACACTGCAGTGGGTAGCCTTTTCCTTCTCCAGGGAATCTTCCCAACCCAGGGATCGAACCCAGGTGTCCCGCATTGCAGGTGAATTCTTCACCAGCTTTTTTCCACTTTATTATTCTGCCTGTCTGCAGGAGAGAGTTAGCACCTGGACAACATAATCCATAAGATAAAATGAGTTTCCTAAGTTTCACATTTGTGTATACACCTTAATTATCCATCTAAGTTGTAAACCCCTTAAGACAAGGACCAATAAGTTCATGGGCTTTTAAGGCAAATAATATTTTACACTTATATAAACTTGAAGAATCAGGAAATATATTTCCACAAAAATATGAGTTTTCAGAAGCTGAACTAAAGCATTCCATCAATAAAATAAAATAAAGCAAAACAATGGTGCTCTGTTCCATAGTAAAAAGTTGATCTGTTAATCTGCAGATCTGTATACTTCTGACAGTACATTTTATTGCATATAAATTATAAATCAATTAAAATAATGAATAGTAAATAAAAAAACTGGGCAATGAGTTCCATTTCTGATTATACTGGATGAAGCCAACCTAAACCCTTCTTAAAAACAACTAAGAATTAACTAATACTGGAAAATTGTTTAAAGAAAATTGGATTGCTACTGAGAAAATTAAACTTCAGAGGTCAAAATCCAGGAAAGAATAAAACTCAGAGAGATGCATCACATATTTTGTGTCAAGCTTCTCTCCTTGTGGCATGTATATTTTCTTGGCTATGGGGAGAAGCTGAGAAACCAAGAAGAGGGTGACTGCTAGGAAATCATCAGAGAATTCAGGAGCTTTCAGAGCTGAGAAGATAAAAACTGCAGATGGGCCTGCTGAACCAGGCAGGATGGGAGGGACCAAGTTTTCCTAAAGAAGGAAGGTGCAAATAAATAAGACCAAAGAACGGTGTATTTTCCTTCACTAGATCTGCTAAATGCTGAAGCTATCACAAGGCAAGAGGCTGAAAAGTCAATAAGAAATAGCTGAAAAATAAGGAGAGCTCAACGTGGTGGAGAAAGAGAACACTGAGCTCATCTCCTTTCAGGCACGCATCAAAACTGCAACCACATACAGAGCATCTCTTGCTGAAATTGAACAGCTGAGAACTAGAACAGCTTTTCTACACCCAAGGGACTGAACACTGCCTGGAGTTCTGGCTGGCTTGCCAGAACAACCCCAGTGCACCCCCAATCCCACCCCAAACTCCTGCTCCAGTGCCTCTGGCTCCTCTGCATTGCTCACCAGTAAGGTGGAGGCTGACGGTGTGCTGGGACCCCAGTCCAACACGGCCCCTGCCAGCACACTGTCTGGTGCACACACTTGAGGGAGCAAAGCTAGCTCCAAAGCGGAGACCACCAGTTCCTGGGCACACTCAGAAGGGGCAAAGCTAGATAGGGTGGGGCCAGAGAGTGGGTCTCTATGTGCACTCTTACCAGGGTATGTGCACTGGAGTAAAATGTGAAACCAGGCACCCCAAGCCCCCAGGCCCCGCCATGTCCCAAATCACTGTGGAGACTGCCATCACACCCTGGAGACATCCAACTCCCTCAGGGCTCCGACTCCAGCCCCTTAGCCTGAAACTCCACCCCTGATAGGTCAGTAACAGCCAATGAGCATAGGTGCAGCCTCAGCTCACACCTGGCTCTGGCTTTAACCCCTCCACCTCCATCCCACCTGCCACGAAGGCAATGACTGCCAGCAAACCCCAAGGGAAGATACAGCCCATGCTCACTGCAGACCAGCTCTCCCTCCAAAGCCACTGGCAGACTGCATTTCGGGACACACACACACACACACACACACACACACACACTCTTTCAAGACTAGGATCAGTAACTATTTCTCGTAATTACATTGAGACAGAGAAAGTTAAACAAAATTAGAAAACAGAGGACTATGTTTCAAACAAAAACAAGAAGAAAAACCCTAATGAACCAGAGGTAAATAATATACTTGGAAAAAAATTCAAAGCAACAGTGATAAGAATACTAACTGATCTTGGGAAAAGAGCAGATGAACACAGAATTTTAACAAAAAACTAGAAAATCAAAACCACAAGGAGATATCCCCTCACACCTGTCTGAATGGCTATCAGCAAAAAAGACAACAATAATAAATGTTGTTAAAGATATGGGAAAAAAAGGAAACCCTGGTTCACTGTTGGTAGGAATGTAAGTTGGTATGCCACTACTGAAACAGTATGGAACTCCCTTAAAAAATATGACTACTATATGATCCAGCAATTCCCACTTCTGCGTATATATCCAAATAAAACAAAAACACTAATTTGAAAACAAATGTACATCAATGTTTACAGCATTAGCTACAATAGCCAAGACACATAAACAATTTAAATGCCTCTTAGATGACTGGATAAAGAAGATGTGATATATACAATGAAATACTATTCAGCCATAAAAAAAGAAAAAAATGCCATTTGCAACAACATGGATGTACCCGAAAGGTAGTATACAAAGTGAAGTAAATCAGATACTCTACTTAACCTTAGCCAAAAGGCCAAGAAGCAATATAAGTAAGTACTTATTTGAAGTAAATTTGTACTTTATTTGAAGCAAATCAAATAAAGACAAATACTGTATGTTTCAACTTATATTTGGAAACTAAAACTAAAGGAATGGATGTACAAAACTTCAGAAGCAGACTCAGATACAGAAAGGAAGGGAGAGGAGTAGTGGGGAGGTGCAAGATAGGGAAAAGGGATTAAAAAGTACAAAATATTAGATATAAAATAAATAAGGTACAAGGATATAATGTACTGAACAGGGAATATTATCAATACTGTATAAATTTAAATGGAGTATAATCTATAAAAATGTCTAATTATGTTGTACACCTGAAACTAATATTACATTGTAAATTAACTAAAATTCAACCAAAAAGTTAATTTAAAATAAAGATACAAATTGTGAAACAGAGTAGGGTTTTGGCAGGCTTACGGAGCATACAGTTAGAAACTGAGCTCTACAGCCAAATATGCAAATATGGTTTCATAAAGCAATACAATATAGCAATGAGAATTTGATCCATGCAATATTATGGATGAATCTTACATACATAATGTTGATTCACATAAGATAGTTACCAAAAAAAGTACATACAACATATTTTCATTTATATAAAATAATAGGCAGATTTCATCATGATACAAATCAAGATTGTTTTTCTTTGGTAGAGTAGTGACTAAGAAAAGATAGACACAGGTGACTTTCAGGTGTTAGTAAATTTTAGTTCTTAATATGGGCATGTTCATTTGAGAAAATTCAATGAACTATATACCTATGATTTATGTTCTTATTCTATTAATATTTTAAACAAATAAAATTTGCTTTAACACAAGAAATCTTATTTATCTACTATCCTTTGCCTGTTAACAGAAACTAAAAGATGACAAAATGAATGTGCACTGACTCTATAGATTACTCTGTATTCTTTAAGATAAATTAGCCAGAGTGAGTTTCCATTGCTTACAACCAAGAATTCTAATGAATTCTATAGTCTACCAATAAATTATAAGGCAAGGTCTATCTCATCCCTGCACTCCAAGGTCAATGCCTTCTCCTGCTCGCCAAGGAACAACAGTCCATGTGTGCCACAAAGAAATACTGCTACCATTTAATTAGATAAATTAACAAAAGTTGGATATGCATGCAACTGAAGAAGGAACTTCAAAAAAATCTAATTGAAATTTTAATTTAATAACATCAGAGTTGTGTGTTAATTCTACTGTAGAAATCTTAGGTTTCCACAGATGATGATTTCATTATTAAGTACCCTGAAATTTGCCAAAAATTGTGCAATGAAAATAACCTCAAATCTAAACAAAAAAATTCAATTAAACATACAGATGGCTAACAAACACATGAAAAGATGCTCAACATCACTCATTATCAGAGAAATGCAAATCAAAACCACTATGAGCCCTCTTCCCTCCTCCAGGATGGGGAACACATGTATACCTGTGGCGGATTCATTTTGATATTTGGCAAATCTAATACAGTTATGTAAAGTTTAAAAATAAAATAAAATTTAAAAAAAAAAACAAAAAAAACAAAACCACTATGAGGTACCATTTCACACCAGTCCAGAATGGCTGCGATCCAAAAGTCTACAAGTAATAAATGCTGGAGAGGGTGTGGAGAAAAGGGAACCCTCTTACACTGTTGGTGGGAATGCAAACTAGTACAGCCACTATGGAGAACAGTGTGGAGATTCCTTAAAAAACTGGAAATAGACATGCCTTATGATCCAGCAATCCCACTGCTGGGCATACACACTGAGAAAACCAGAAGGGAAAGAGACACGAGTACCCCAATGTTCATCGCAGCACTGTTTATAATAGCCAGGACATGGAAGCAACCTAGATGTCCATCAGCAGATGAATGGATAAGAAAGCTGTGGTACATATACACAATGGAGTATTATTCAGCCATTAAAAAGAATACATTTGAATCAGTTCTAATGAGGTGGATGAAACTGGAGCCTATTATACAGAGTGAAGTAAGCCAGAAAGAAAAACACCAATACAGTATACTAACGCATATATATGGAATTTAGAAAGATGGTAACAATAACCCTGTGTACGAGACAGCAAAAGAGACACTGATGTATAGAACAGTCTTATGGACTCTGGGAGAGGGAGAGGGTGGGAAGATTTGGGAGAATGGCATTGAAACATGTAAAATATCATGTATGAAATGAGTTGCCAGTCCAGGTTCGATGCACGATACTGGATGCTTGGGGCTGGTGCACTGGGACGACCCAGAGGGATGGAATGGGGAGGGAGGAGGGAGGAGGGTTCAGGATGGGGAACACATGTATACCTGTGGTGGATTCATTTTGATATTTGGCAAATCTAATACAGTTATGTAAAGTTTAAAAATAAAATAAAATTGAAAAAAAAAAAAGACATTTTTAAGTTTAGTTTTCTAAATTAGCTGAGTTTTTTTCTAAAAGTAATGTTTTGATCTTAAGCCTCCTGCTTGTGGTTATAAGCAAGGTGAAAAGATAGCCTTCAGAATGGGAGAAAGTAATACCAAATGAAGCAACTGACAAAGAATTAATCTCAAAAATATACAAGCAACTCCTGCAGCTCAACTCCAGAAAAATAAATGACCCAATCAAAAAATGGGCCAAAGAACTAAACAGATATTTCTCCAAAGAAGACATACAGATGGCTAACAAACACATGAAAAGATGCTCAACATCACTCATTAATGCAAATCAAAACCACAATGAGGTACCATCTCATGCCAGTCAGAATGGCTGCTATCAAAAAGTCTACAAACAATAAATGCTGGAGAGGGTGTGGAGAAAAGGGAACCCTCTTACACTGTTGGTAGGAATGCAAACTAGTACAGCCACTATGGAGAACAGTGTGGAGATTCCTTAAAAAACTGAACTGCCTTATGACCCAGCAATCCCACTGCTGGGCATACACACTGAGGAAACCAGAATTGAAAGAGACATGTGTACCCCAGTGTTCATCGCAGCACTGTTTACAATAGCCAGGACATGGAAGCAACCTAGATGTCCATCAGCAGATGAATGGATAAGAAAGCTGTGGTACATATATACAATGGAGTATTACTCAGCCATTAAAAAGAATACATTTGAATCAGTTCTAATGAGGTGGATGAAACTGGAGCCTATTATACAGAGTGAAGTAAGCCAGAAAAAAAAACACCAATACAGTATACTAATGCATAATATGGAATTTAGAAAGATGGTAATGATAACCCTGTATGCGAGACAGCAAAAGAGACACAGAAGTATAGAACAGTCTTTTGGACTCTGTGGGAGAGGGAGAGGGTGGGATGATTTGGGAGAATGGCATTGAAACATGTATAATATCATATATGAAACAAATCGCCAGTCCAGGTTCAATGCATGATACTGGACACTTGGGGCTGGTGCACTGAGATGACCCAGAGGGATGGTATGGGGAGGGAGGAGGGAGGGGAGCTCAGGATGGGGAGCATGTGTATACCCGTGGCAGATTCATGGTGATGTATGGCAAAACCAATACAATATTGTAAAGTAATTAGCCTCCAATTAAAATAAATAAATTTATATTTTAAAAAAAGAAAAAAAAGGTAATGTTTTTTATTTGCTTTAAAATGATGGCCTTACCTCACCTAAAACATTATTTTTCTCAAAACTGAAGGGAAATGCAAATTTTAGAGATAATGGAATTCAATTATTCAGAATGCAAAAGCAAAGAGCAGAAACACAATGTTAAGCACAAGAGGTAACAAGGAGTAAGTAAAAAAGGGATGGGTATTTTTTAAATAGGATAAAATATGCTAGTAAAACTAGTTTATGTCAAAAAAATGTCAAATATTTTTAAAAAGAGGCAAGGTCTGAAAAAATAAAATCCTCAGTGGGAAGAAAGCTGACAACATTGTCAGTTGTGGCTTGTTTGAGAAGAAGCTCAAATAGGGAAAGTTGAATTTAGTTTTTTGCTAAGAAAAATATGATCAAACAAAATATCCCAAGGTACCAGCCCAACAGACCAACAAACACTGAAGAAATCTTTCATGACCTTCTTTGAAGAGTCTTAGCGTTCAAAACTCTAAGAGAAGGTACTGTTAGTCTGAAACTACTTTTCTCCAGAGCAGTGATTGAACAATGATTCATCTTATCTAAAACTACTTGTGGGGCTAGCTCAAATCATGAGCCAAGAAACCAAGCTGAAGATGACTGAAATAATTCATCAAATGGCAGTCCTCACCTCAGCTGCACCTGCACAAGAGACCCTGCAACTGCCAGGAGACCAAGGCTAATTCACCCAATATTGGCCAAATCCACACAAAATGTTGATCAGGCTTGGCTTGAACCATAAAGACAACACAGAGAAGATGCAAAGAGAATTCTGAAGTCTTGGTCCTTGTTTATTCCTATATCTTGAAATCCTCTAGCCTGCCCAACCATAATGATAGTTCAGTCTTTCAAAGTATGAGAATGATCAAGAAATGCAGAAATTCCCACTCAGCCTCAAATATTCGTTTCTCTTTTCCTTACCTACACAGGGACATTCTCAAGTTATCACCTTATACTTCACTCCCAGGTGTGTGTGCTCAGTCGTTAAGTCATATACAACTCTTTGTGACCCTGTGGGCTGTAGCCTGCCAGGCTCCTCTGTCCATGGGATTTCCCAGGCAAGAATACTGGGATGGGTTGCCACTTCCTCCTCCAGGGGATCCTCCTGACCCAGGGATCAAACCCACATCTCTTGCTTGTCAGGTGGATTCTTTACCACCAAGCCACCAGGGAAGCCCCATACTTCCCTCCTCATCAACCTATAACATTCGGTACATCTAAGTGTCTCAATACCAAATAAAAGCATTACTCTGAGAAGAGAGTAGTCTGATATTATCTCAAAGGGATCATTAAAAAAAAGTAGAAGCATGTCTTATTCTTGGATTGTCACATTCTTGCCCAACAAATTTTGATGAGTAGATTAGCTTCACCCAATTCAATAATGGTTGAATAGATCCAAACTGGGGAGACCCAAGTGGGAGGACTACAAACTTGGAAGAGTTAGGCCACATTTCACCAAACCAAAGGCAGGGTAGAGGAAGAAGAGAGGAGAGGGAGAGAATTTTTTGATATCTGAGACCAGACCACATATGTCTATGATCCCATGAAAGAGGGATTCTCTCTACTCAGTCTCTGGAGAAAATATATATCATCCAAGTTCCTGGAGTAATAAGACTTCTGAGAACATAGAACAAGATAGAGATTGCTCCTAATTCTAAATTACAAACAGATCAACAACAATCATGTCAGAAGGAAGTCTATCTGATATGGACATTAAAATAGCCACATCCTCTTTTTCCATGCATAAAACCTTTAGAGTGAGATTAAAGTTTTTAATCACATTCCCTCATATTTTTGGCTTACCAGGTAGCTCAATGGTAAAGAATCCACCTGCCAACGCAGGAGATGCGAGAGACATCGGTTCGATCCCTGGGTGGGGAAGATCTCCTGGAGAAGGAAATGGCAACCCACTTCAGTATTCTTGCCTAGAAAATCCCATGGACAGAGGAGCCTAGTGGGCTACTGTCCATGTGGTCACAAAGAGTCAGACATGAGTATTCTTGCTATCAATTCTCCTGTAAGTCAATGTGCAAAATTATCTCTCTATACAGACCATCTGCTTGTCCTGGTATATGGTGATATTAATTTTCATTCAGGTTCTGAGGTTATGAGCTTCCAAAAGGAGAATTACTATGAATAAATTTGGGATGGAAGTCACTCATGGAATTTAAAGTCAGAAGTTAGCCTTAAGATCCTCCCTAAACTGGATCCCACATTACCCAGGTAGGATGGCAGGCTCGGAAAAAAAGGATAGGAATTTGTTACAGGTGTGTATATTCCAGGTGAAGCATGAAGGTATAAATATTTAAAAGGACAGTCTTTGCAGGTGAGCAGTGCCTCGGAATTTGGGGGAAAGAAAGGACTTTCCTTAAGAGACTTCCTTTCTCTTTCCTCCCTGACCCCAGTGGAGGGTAAAAAGATACCTATTAACCCAAAACATTTTCTCTGCTGCTTTCACCTAGCTGGTGCTGTGGTCATAGAAAAACAAAAGCAAAACAAAATAAAACTTTATGTGTCAGTGACTGTCTCCCCTCAATAGAAAACCCATTCCTGCCAAGCAAAAGCTCATGAATATCTTTGTCACTTTCTCCAACCTCTCTGCAACCCTTTTTGATCATCTGTTATGGTTCATTGTCCTTACACTCAGGGAGCATCCTGTCAGCACAAGCTAAGAAGTCAGAGTAAAGTGATGCTGATTTTTACAAGCCCAATGCTATTCTCTGTGTCAAACTCAATGCTTCTTTGAGAACCTGTAATGCATTTAGCCCATTTCCAGGAATTTGAAAAGATTCGGTATTAGTATTATGCATCTGTCCCACGCAAGACTATAAACAATGTGAAGAAAGCTGCAAGATCCACACACACACACACAAAAAAAAAATTAATAGAAGACTTTATACAAACTCTTAGAGTAAATAGTATAAGTTAGATAGGAATTTAGGAAAAATGTGCTAGTAAGGATTGCAGTTCTCAAGGAAGGATTTGTGAAGGAAGCACAATTTTTCAATTTTTTTTTAACAAGCATCATTATGATCACAAGTGTAATACATACACTTTAAAGAATTTACACAATGCATACATATAAGAAAAGGTAAATTTCCTCCCCAAGATCACACTCCTCAAGAGATAATTACTGTTACTGATATGGTTTATACTCTCGTCTTTTTTCCCTTACTATATGTACACATATCAGAATTTACTTTTATTACAGTCCTTTTTGTATTTGTATACCCTGATCATGTTCCCTCACAGAACACATAACTGTAGCTCATTTTTAAAATTTTCAACATGATATGTCATAGTATAGATACAGGAGGAAAAAAAAATGATCAGTTGAAATAGATGGGGAAAAGAGATGATATTTCAAGTGGAAGAGACAGAAAGAACAGGACTGAACATAGATTATTCTTGGAACAGTCAGAAAATGGCCATCAGACTAGAGGAATAGTAGATGTGAGGATGGAGAAGCTGTCAGATTGTAAAAGGAATTGAAAATCAGGCAAAAAACATTAGATTTGGCTGAAAATATGAGCATTTTAACTCTGGGAAAACTATGCTATTTTATTACACTCTGTTTCTGTGATAAAGTCAGAGGCTAAACTATTACCAGGGTTGGACAACTGGACTTTGCTCCACATACCAAAATATACAGAATCCATTTAGAAAATGAGTAGACAATTTTAAAAACCTGTTGCATTTACATCACAGTAGTGCCTAGGTAGATATAATGGTCATCTGAGTTAAATTCACCCATTCCAGTCCATTTCAGTTCGCTGAGTTACAAAGAATAGCAAGAAGAGATAAGAAAGCCTTCTTCAGCAATCAATGCAAAGAAATAGAGGAAAACAACAGAATGGGAAAGACTAGGGATCTCTTCAAGAAAATCAGAGATACCAAAGGAACATTTCATGCAAAGATGGGCTCAATAAAGGACAGAAATGGTATGGACCAAACAGAAGCAGAGGATATTAAGAAGAGATGGCAAGAATACACAGAAGAACTGTACAAAAAAGATCTTCACGACCCAGATAATCACAATGGTGTGATCACTGACCTAGAGCCAGACATCCTGGAATGTGAAGTCAAGTGGGCCTTAGAAAGCATCACTACGAACAAAGCTAGTGGAGGTGATGGAATTCCAGTTGAGCTATTCCAAATCCTGAAAGATGATGCTGTGAAAGTGCTACACTCAATATGCCAGCAAATTTGGAAAACTCAGCAGTGGCCACAGGACAGGAAAAGGTCAGTTTTCATTCCAATCCCAAAGAAAGGCAATGCCAAAGAATGCTCAAACTACTGCACAATTGCACTCATCTCACACGCTAGTAAAGTAATGCTCAAAATTCTCCAAGCCAGGCTTCAGCAATATGTGAACCGTGAACTTCCTGATGTTCAAGCTGGTTTTAGAAAAGGCAGAGGAACCAGAGATCAAATTGCCAACATCTGCTGGATCATCGAAAAAGCAAGAGAGTTCCAGAAAAACATCTATTTCTGCTTTATTGACTATGCCAAGGCCTTTGACTGTGTAGATCACAATCAACTGTGGAAAATTCTGAAAGAGATGGGAGCACCAGACCACCTGACCTGCCTCTTGAGAAATCTGTATGCAGGTCAGGAAGCAACAGTTCAAACTGGACATGGAACAACAGACTGGTTCCAAATAGGAAAAGGAGTACGTCAAGGCTGTATATTGTCACCCTATTTATTTTACTTATATGCAGAGTACATCATGAGAAATGCTGGACTGGAAGAAACACAAACTGGAATCAAGATTGCCAGGAGAAATATAATAACCTCAGATATGCAGATGACACCACCCTTATGGCAGAAAGTGAAGAGGAACTCAAAAGCCTCTTGATGAAAGTGAAAGTAGAGAGTGAAAAAGTTGGCTTAAAGCTCAACATTCAGAAAACGAGGATCATGGCCTCCGGTCCCACCACTTCATGGGAAATAGATGGGGAAACAGTGGAAACAGTGTCAGACTTTATTTTTCTGGGCTCCAAAATCACTGCAGATGGTGACTGCAGCCATGAAATTAAAAGATGCTTACTCCTTGGAGGGAAAGTTATGACCAACCTAGATAGCATATTCAAAAGCAGAGACATTACTTTGCCAACAAAGGTTCGTCTAGTCAAGGCTATGGTTTTTCCTGTGGTCATGTATGGATGTGAGAGTTGGACTGTGAAGAAGGCTGAGTGCCGAAGAATTGATGCTTTTGAACTGTGGTGTTGGAGAAGACTCTTGAGAGTCCCTTGGACTTCAAGGAGATCCAATCAGTCCATTCTGAAGGAGATCAGCCCTGGGATTTCTTTGGAAGGAATGATGCTAAAGCTGAAACTCCAGTACTTTGGCCACCTCATGTGAAGAGTTAACTCATTGGAAAAGACTCTGATGCTGGGAGGGATTGGGGGCAGGAGGAGAAGGGGATGACAGAGGATGAGATGCCTGGATGGCATCACTGACTCAATGGACATGAGTCTGAGTGAACTCCGGGAGTTGGTGATGGACAGGGAGGCCTGGCGTGCTACGATTCATGGGGTCGCAAAGAGTCGGACACGACTGAGCGACTGATCTGATCTGATCTGATCTGAGTGCCTAGGTGGTGATAGTAGTAAAGAACCCTCCTGCCAATGCAGGAGACATAAGAGATGTGAGCTCAATCCCTGGGCCAGGAAGATGCCCTGGAGGAGGGCATAGAAACCCACTGCCGTATTCTTGCGTGGAGAATCCCATAGACAGAGGAGCCCAGTGGGCTAGAGTCCATAGGGTCACAAAGAGTCGGACACAGCTGAAACAACACACCATGCATGCGTGCAAGTGCAATAAAAGCAACTGAACCTAGCAAGTGTAATTGATTAAAAGCCATAGCCAAGCATTGGATGATAGGTCCTTCTGTGGACTCACGAGGAAAGTTCATTCAAAGTGTGACATTAGCATTGATCCTGAAATGGCTTGTCACAGCCTTGTCTTGAGCGAGCTCTTTCCTCACAGCTCGTCTTCTGTGATTTTTCCTTCACTGATGAATTGAAGTGACTCTCTGACATTTTTCATTTTAAGATCAATGAATTGGCTGACTTGTTGACTATGCTTTGGAAGGCAAGAGATAGAAGCAGAACTCTCCCAGTTCCTGCTGTGGCTCAGTGCAGACACTGGAAACAGACCCACCTCAGCAACCTGCTCACCCCCTAGCAGAAGTAAGAGTGGCCTAGAAGTGTAAAAACCTTTATGATCTATTCTATATGGGTCTGTAGAATTCGAATTTTTTAAGTGTTAATAATTCTCATACTACACGTGTTATCAGAGAAAGCAATGGCACCCCACTCCAGTACTCTTGCCTGGAAAATCCCATGGATGGAGGAGCCTGGTGGGCTGCAGTCCATGGGGTCGCGAAGAGTCGACACGACTGAGCGACTTCACTTTCACTTTTCACTTTCATGCATTGGAGAAGGAAATGGCAACCCACTCCAGTGTTCTTGCCTGGAGAATCCCAGGGACGGGGGCGCCTGGTGGGCTGCCGTCTATGGGGTCGCACAGAGTCGGACACGACTGAAGCGACTTAGCAGCACATGTGTTATATAAGGCATTTAAAAATATTCAGAGAAATTTTGAAAAGCAAAGAATTCCTTCTCATATCTCCTAGTCGAATTTTTCTCTGATTGTGAGTCCTGTCCCTTTTTCCTCAGCAGTATAATATCTACTTTATCAACTCCAGTTGAATGATTTGGACTGATGTGGGGGAGGGGGATGATTAATCATTTTTTAAGTTCTCATAATAGGTATTAAAGACAGAGGCTATGTGTTCACTGCAACTAAGTTATTAATTTAACTTGACCAGAAAGTGAAAACAATAAAATTAATTTAATCCCTGTCCCTTTTATAGTTAAGATATTTTTAGGCCTCTTATACTCGTTTCTAACCCATCCTCCTGCCTGACTCAATTAAGAAGTCCTCTTTGGTGACATCTACTTAATGTTATTTTAACTGCTTTGAAATCTACTCTGGAGAACTTACATGACTCCAGTATATGAGCCACTGTCTAATATCTGGCTCTAACATTTGCCCAACTACAAATGATGAGGCAAGTTTGTCCAAATATATACAGCAAATATTTTCTCTAGATACCGGAAATACAATAAACAAACAGAAAATACTCTGCCATTCAAATAGTTTACATTCTAGCTGAAGATGAAAACCTTAATGTCCAAGAATTTTCTCCTCCAAACTAAAATCTTTTGCCCTGGACATGGAGTATATATTGCCTTTAAAAATGAGATGACAATTTCTCCAAAGCATGGATGTCAAAGGCTTTTGAATGAAAACAAAACAAAAAAACCCTTCTTCCTGATGTCTTACTAAGGACAGACCTGGGTAAGGTAAGATTTCTACTCCAGTGTAGAAAACATAACCATGAGTCGTCCGTGAGAAAAATCTTCAGTTGGCGGTCGTTGCCAAAGTGATAAGACCTTTAGGATCGCTCTTGGTACTCTGACCAACCAGGCTGGCTTTCCCTGCTTGACTTAGATCTTCAGTTCATGATGAAGATATTGATGATTATCTGGTCTGAGGTATAGAATAAGCCTTCTTGACTTACTCTTTCCTCTAAGGGCAAGACATCTTTTGTCATTAACAATCCAAAATTGCCTAATACTGAATGTGGACATTTTTGCTAGTTGAGAGGATAGAAAGATGTTTGAGGAAATAATATCAGCCCCTGCAGCTCAATTCCAGAAAAATAAATGACCCAATCAAAAAATGGGCCAAAGAACTAAACAGACATTTCTCCAAAGAAGACATACAGATGGCTAACAAACACATGAAAAGATGCTCAACATCACTCATTAATGCAAATCAAAACCACAGTGAGGTACCATCTCATGCCAGTCAGA